>NW_023995359.1:0-100000 GCF_015586225.1 Lucilia sericata | reverse complement strand
GAAACGTCAAATGCTAGGAAATGTACAAAATGATTAGTCGGTCTGCACGAAAGTGTGGATAACGCAATCTATTTTCCTCTTATAGTTTTTCCTTCTTGTGTGTTGTTTTTTTTTTCTTTTTTGTTCTTTTCGCTAAAACCAAATTCTTCTTTTGTATGCCTTTTATTTTTTCACCAGATCTACTTCCGTTTCCGTGTAATACAGAAAAAGAATAAAATGAAAAATATAGTAATAAAAGAAGTTAAACTTTAATAATTTTATGGTTTTTAAGTTAACTTGAAACTAAGAAATTGTAATATTTTCCCCAGAATTATGAAATGTGTAATTAAAATGTAATCGTTAGACGGGTTTTCTATAAAAAAAGGTTTTCGTTGGATCAGTTTTTCATAGAAAATATATATTTTTTACTGTTTATAAAAAGTTAAGAATTTTCGATTTTTATAAAATAAATTATTTTTTGTATTTTCTTTCTACTAAATCATTTCACTATTAAAAATTACAATTTATATTAAACACCATATCTTTTGTAACATAAATTCTCACAGAAAGGGAAATTGCAACGAACACCTGTCAAACGTGCCTTCGTTATTTTTCACTTTTCTCCGCGCTCAATTATTTATGCTTTTAGATAGTTTCATTCATTTTATTTAATAGTTTTTAATTTTTATATTTTTTTACATTATTTCACATTTCATATCATATTTATTTTTTGATTATAAACTAATTTATGGCATAATATTTAAATTATGCACTTAATTTATATAAAAATACAAAATATATATTAAAAATAAAAAAATCACCATACAACAAACACAACTACAAAACTTAATGATTGCCCCAGGATATAACAAATTGTTGTTGCCACATATTTTTTATTGATAGAGACTTTATTACATAAATACTCTCTGTTCATATAGACAAGCGAAATTTATCATTAGCAACAAACAACAACTATATGCTTCTCACTCCTACAAAGAGTGTGATTGTTGGTAAAACTGACCATAAATATGCCTGGTTTAACCATATTTTTGAGTTCGACTACATATTTGTTTGCATATTCGGAGGGTGTGCACCCTTTTGGGGGCATGTTTGTATGCAGCGTAATTGTTAAATTCCCTTTTGCTTAGTAATTTATATTTAATGAATTTGAATTTATTTGGCTAAATATTGCAATACTTGTTGTAAAGGGTAAACATAATTTGTTGCAGTGTTGTAATTTTTGGGTAAACAAATTTCGTGGGAATCCCTAATGTGTTGTGTTTTTTCAATACAAACGTTTTCAGTAATCATTGAAAAAATTTGTAATGCTCTAGCCCAGCCACTGCTCACTCCAAATATTGAGTACTGTATGTACGAAATTGGTCAAGAACTACTGTTTGGCTATTGCATTTAGTTATTAATGTTATTATCGAGTACATTTAAATTTATTTGCCAAGATATTTTATTATCTAGAGTTCAGAATGTTACAAAGGAAGATAAATATGGACAGGGTGTGAAGAACTAAGAAGAACTAAGAACTAAGAACTAACTAACTAACTAACTAACTAACTAACTAACTACTAACTAACTAACTAACTAACTAACTAACTAACTAACTAACTAACTAACTAACTACTAACTAACTAACTAACTAACTAACTAACTAACTAACTAACTAACTAACTAACTAACTAACTAACTAACTAACTAACTAACTAACTAACTAACTAACTACTAACTAACTAACTAACTAACTAACTAACTAACTAACTACACTAACTAACTAACTAACTAACTAACTAACTAACTAACTAACTACTAACTAACTAACTAACTAACTAACTAACTAACTACTAACTAACTAACTAACTACTAACTAACTAACTAACTAACTAACTACTAACTAACTAACTACTAACTAACTAACTAACTAACTAACTAACTAACTAACTAACTACTAACTAACTAACTAACTAACTAACTAACTACTAACTAACTAACTAACTAACTAACTAACTAACTAACTAACTAACTAACTAACTAACTAACTAACTAACTAACTAACTAACTAACTAACTAACTAACTACTAACTAACTAACTAACTAACTACTAACTAACTAACTAACTAACTAACTAACTAACTAACTAACTAACTAACTAACTAACTAACTAACTAACTAACTAACTAACTAACTAACTAACTAACTAACTAACTAACTAACTACTACTAACTAACTACTAACTAACTAACTAACTAACTACTAACTAACTAACTAACTAACTAACTAACTACTACTAACTAACTAACTAACTAACTAACTAACTAACTAACTAACTAACTACTAACTAACTAACTACTAACTAACTAAACTAACTACTAACTAACTAACTAACTAACTAACTAACTAACTAACTAACTAACTAACGAACGAACGAACGAACGAACGAACGAAACGAACACTAACTAACTAACTAACTAACTAACTAACTAACTAACTAACTAAACTAACTAACTAACTAACTAACTAACTAACTAATAACTAACTAACTAACTAACTAACTAACTAACACTAAACTAACTAACTAACTAACTAACTAACACTAACTAACTAACTAACAACTAACTAAAACAACTAACTAACAAACTAACTAACTAACTAACTAACTCACTAATTAACAAACTAACTAACCGGTTTCCTATGAAAAACTTCCCGTCCGACCAAAAACTTTTATATAGAAAACTTTCTTAACGAAAGTTTTTTTTTAGATCCGCTCCGTTTTAATATTTTCCATATATCTTTGGTTGCCGATAAAATACTTTCTATTATTATATTATACTATTATACTTATTGTACGAAATATGGTTAGATAGATATTGTACGTTATAGTTAGATAGGTTTTCCTATAGAAAAATTTTCGTTATAGAAATAGAAAATTTTTGTTCGACGAGTTTTCTATAGAAAACTGTTTGTTCATTAGGTCAGTTTTCTATAGAAAACTTTTTGCTAGACAAGATGTCCATAGAAGACTTTTCATAAGCATTAGTTTTCATTAGATGAATTTTATATAATTTTGTTTTTACATTCGAAAAAGTTTTCTATATAAAACATTTTGTTCAACGAAATTTAGAAAACTTTTTACAAGAATGAGTTTTCGTTAGACTAATTTTATATAATTTAATTTTTACATTTGTGCATTACAGATTCATTACCCTGTATCTAATACCGTAATGATATCTATGTAGATAGATACCACTACTCTATACATGCAAATTATTTCTCATTTGTTTATTTTATTGCAATATTGACAAACAAATAACATAACACAAAAAAAATACATTTGAAATATTTCAATATTTTGCGGTAGTGACTATCATTATTTGGTAAAACACAATACAATAGGCAAAATCGAAAAAAAAACCAGCAATAACAAAATATATATATGTAACTAAAAAATTTGACCAAAAACAAAGTATATGAAATATGCTTTTGGCTAAAATCAATTTTTAGCAATAAATGAAGTTTATACCCGGGCCATTGGTTATTTAAACAAATTAGAAATAAAATGTTTGAAGGGAAAATGTATAAAACAAATAGTGAGTGCAACATTTAAAATAAATGTCTATTATGGTAAGTTTTTCATAAACTATGGTAAATAAGTTGACTAAAATACTGCAACTTTTTTATATCTGATTGTTAGATATTAAATTCCTCAACCTTTATTTTACCTTGGAATTATTAAGCCCGGATTTTAATACCCTTCTTTTTAATTTCCTAAAGTTTTTTTCTTATAAATATTTTTCCTTACTAGCCATAAAAATAAAAACTAAGCTATGCCACTAAGTTGGCAGGTAGAGCAAGAAGTAGTAGAAAAATACGAAACTAAAATAACAAAATACCAACACGATTTTAATAACAAAACTTTGTTTAGAATAAGTCCTATATGAAACATGTATGACTAAAAAAAACTTTCAATGTTTGTATATATTTTTCCAGGATTAATACATGCCAAAGAGTCATGTGCTGTCAAAAAAAAAAAATCAACAACGAAATACTGGTGAACAAAATAACGATAATAATATGTTAAACAGAAACAAATAAGAAAGTTTTTACAATCAGAACCAACTAAATGATGCCCTAAATATTCAGTTTATAGAAATTTTTCGCAAAATTTTCTTTATATAGAAAGTTTTCATGGAATTTTCTTTATATAGAAATTATTTATGGACTTTTTAATATAGAAAATTTTTATGGAATTCTCTTTACATAGAAAATTTTCGAGAAATTTTCTTTTTATAGAAAATTTTTATGGAATTTTCTTTACATAGAAAATTTTTGCTAAATTTTCTTTTTATAGAAAATTTTTGCTAGATTTTCTTTTTATAGAAAATTTTTGCTAGATTTTCTTTTTATAGAAAATTTTTGCTAAATTTTCTTTTTATAGAAAATTTTTGCTAAATTTTCTTTTTATAGAAAATTTTTGCTAAATTTTCTTTTTATAGAAAATTTTTGCTAAATTTTCATTTTATAGAAAATTTTTGCTAAATTTTCATTTTATAGAAAATTTTTGCAAAATTTTCATTTTATAGAAAATTTTTGCTAAAGTTTCATTTTATAGAAAATTTTTGCTAAATTTTCTTTTTATAGAAAATTTTAGCTAAATTTTCTTTTTATAGAAAATTTTAGCTAAATTTTCTTTTTATAGAAAATTTTTGCTAAATTTTCTTTTTATAGAAAATTTTTGCTAAATTTTCTTTTTATAGAAAATTTTTGCTAAATTTTCTTTTTATAGAAAATTTTTGCTAAATTTTCATTTTATAGAAAATTTTTGCTAAATTTTAATTTTATAGAAAATTTTTGCTAAATTTTCTTTTTATAAAAATTTTTTACTAAATTTTCTTTTTATAGAAAATTTTTAGTAAATTTTCTTTTTATAGAAAATTTTTAGTAAATTTTCTTTTTATAGAAAATTTTTGCTAAATTTTCATTTTATAGAAAATTTTTGCTAAATTTTCTTTTTATAGAAAATTTTTGCTAAATTTTCAATATAAATTTCTATAGAAAATTTTAGCAAAATTTTCTTTTTATATAGAATTTTTTGCTAAATTTTCTTTTAATAAAAAATTTTTACTAAATTTTCATTTTATAGAAAGTTTTTAATAAATTTTATTTTTATAGAAAGTTTTTGCAAAATTTTTTATATTTTTTCTTTATATAGAAAATTTTCGTAAAATTTTCTTTATATAGAAAGTTTTCGTAAAATCTTCTTTATCTTCTTCAATCCTAAGTTATGCTTCAATAATCTGGTGGACTTCTCTAGAAAAAAAAGTATAATATCAAACTACTACATGTAGTTACATGCTGCTTGGGTATAAGTGGAGCCATGAGCACTAAGTCAACCAAGGCTCTGGAAACAATGCTAGATATTCCACCCATTGGAACATAAACACTTACAGCCGAACGGCTCATAACTTTAGGTGTACTGGCCAAAAACGGTTATAAGACACGTCGTCAATGTATACTGGACACATTGGAAGGCTATACACAATCATCATACCAGAGACAAAATATGTCGGAAACTTTGAAACGCTGATCCCAGATAGAATGTCTTGGTCAAGCGGAACTTTAGAGCAAATACCAATAGGAATCCGTTGGCTCTAAATTGGGAGACAAAGTGGGCTTGAGCTTTTATATTGAAAACCCAGAAATATACAACCGTTTACCTAATCACAACATTAGCTTCCAGGCAGAAGTCCGAGCAATAACGGAATGTATAAATTGGATTAGAATAAATATGGCGCCCATAGGGCTTAACATAATTACCGACAGCCAGAAGGCAATTAGGGCGATATTAGGTGATAAATCTAAAATCGTATTGGATTGTAAAAAAGCCCTAACCGAATACTCTCCCAGAGGTAAGGTTTACATCATATGGGTACCAGACCACTCGGGAGTAGTCGGCAATGAAAGAGCGAATATAAAAGCTTTAAAGGGAAGAGAACTCAAGGTAACCTGACGAACGCAAAACCATTTGACGCAATGAGGGCATAATTAAAATTATGGGTGAGAGAAACCTATAAGGCCCCTTGGAATAATGAAACCGCGGGTAAAACCACAAAAATCCATGGGATGACCCTAACGAGAGCAAGAGGAAGGTGTATTTCTTCGGATTTGATGTAGATAAATACTCCTATCAACCTAACCTAACCTTCTTTATATTGAAAATTTTCGTAAAATTTGCTTTATATAGAAAATGTTCGTAAAATATTTTTTATATATAAAATTTTCTTAAAATCTTTATATAGAAAATTTTTGTAAAATCTTCTTTATATAGAAAATTTTCGTAAAATCTTCTTTATAAAGAAATTTTCGTAAAATTTTCTTTATATAGAAAAAAAATGTTTGCGAAATTTTCTTTTAATGGAACTAATGTATTATAATCCTCCTGGTGTAGGGTGCAAAAATTGTAAAATAAAAGTAAGGAGAAGAAACAAAATGAAGTAGAAGTAAACATGTAAAGGATTATCAAGCACTTTACTTATAAATGAATAGTACATAGTTATGATGGTTAAACTTGTATCTGTCTTTGTATCTGTGATATGCCTGTTTATGTTAGTATTTGTGTACTCATCATTATTGGGTTGTCAGAAATATTCATCTTTTAGTAAATGGAAAAAGTTTTAATGTATATATTTAGTAGGATTTGCATTGACTTTTCCTATCTCCCCACTCTTTTACATTAGGTGTTAAGAGTTTCAATGATGTTCTATGCAGTGCATGCTACTCTTGGTAAATGGAGGTATTCCGGTTTGTTAATGAGGTTTGTTCATTACAAAGTATCGTTATATAAGTTGGAGATCGATCTATTTTGGGTCATTATAGATGATATAGAATTTTGTCAAAATAATTTTATTGATAACAAATATTTCACTTTCAAAAAACTTAAAAGCTAAAAAGTATGTAAATGTCGTAGCAATTCCCCTAATTCGCCTCAACGTAGACAAATTCCTTTTTACTTTCTATTTAATTTGTTGCATATTTACAGAATACTTTTCCACAAGTACGTGATTAATTTTTATGATTTTTTTAGCTAAAAATACAAAATAATAAATGCTGGGCATTTCTTTTATTTTGATATGATTTTCAAACAAAATGTTAATAATAAATATCTTATAGAATTATGCGGAGGAAAAAACTTATTTATATAAATAAATGTGAAAAAAAAAACTTTTATTAATAAATATTTAATAAATTTATTAAGTTTAACATGATTTCTATTGGTTTATTACTTTTTTTCTACTTATTTGTTTGATTTTGTTTATATTTTTTTGCACAATGATTATAATAAACCACATTACAATATTTACTATATGATGTATTAAATATATAAAATAAATAGAGAAAAAAATCGTGTTTATTGAAATGAAATATGCGACATTACATCACCAAAAACGATAGATTTGCTTATAAATCAATTGCACTGGGAAAAAAGTTTTCATAAATTTTCTATAAAGCTCTTTTTAAAAAAGTTGTTGATGCATTTTCTGTTTATGTCAAAAACCAGAGATAGAATTCGTTAGTAATGAATTGAATCTGAACATTGATACAACGTATTCCATAGTTTAAAAACCCGGGTTTTGATATTTTTAAACGTTATAGCAGTGCAAAAACAACTATGTATATTTACAAAATTATTTTTTATTTGACTGCAAGTCCAATATATCGACAAAGATTTAATCTCTGTTATATCTTGTCATTTCATCGAGATATCTTAATCTAAAATTTAGAATAACTATTCAGACGACATAACAGATTTTATAAATGAAGGCGTCTTCGTGCATTTATAATATGACCAAAAAAAATTTTTTTTTCAACTCTTAGGACACAATATTTTGAAAATCTAATGGGATAATCGAATATTTGCAATAAATTTTCTTTTTCAAGAAACTATCGATAAATTTTCTTTTTATGGAAAATTTTCCAGAAATGTTCTTTTATAGAAAATTTTCCAGAAATTTTCTTTTTAGAGAAAATTTTCGAGCAGTTTTCTTTTTATAGAAAATTTTCGAAAAAATTTCTTTTTGTTTAAAATTTTCGAGAAATTTTCTTTTTATAGAAAATTATCCAGAAATTTTCTTTGTATAGAAAATTTTCCAGAAATTTCTTTTTTCGAGCAATTTTCTTTTTATAGAAAATTTTCGAGCAATTTTCTTTTTATAGAAAATTTTCGAGCAATTTTATTTTTATAGAAAATTTTCCAGAAATTTTCATTATATAGAAAATTTTCCAGAAATTTTCATTATATAGAAAATTTTCCATAAATTTTCTTTTTATAAAAAATTTTCCTGAAATTTTCTTTTTATAGAAAATTTTTAAGAAATTTTCCTTTTATAGAAAATTTTTCAGAAATTTTCTTTTTATAGAACATTTTTCTGAAATTTTCTTTTTATAAGAAATTTTCAGAAATTTTCTTTTTATAGAAAATTTTCCATCAATTTTCTTTTTATAGAAAATTTTCCATCAATTTTCTTTTTATAGAAAATTTTCTATCAATTTTCTTTTTATAGAAAATTTTCCAGAAATTTTCTTTTTATAGAAAATTTTCCAAAAATTTTCTTTTTTATAGAAAATTTTCCAGAAATTTTCTTTTTTATAGAAAATTTTCCAGAAATTTTCTTTTTTATAGAAAATTTTCCACATATTTTCTTTTTTATAGAAATTTTCTATTTATAGAAAATTTTCGAGCAATTTTATTTTTATAAACAATTTTCCAGAAATTTTCTTTTTATAGAAAATTTTCCATAAATTTTCTTTTTATAGAAAAATGTCGATGAATTTTCCCTTTATAGAAAATTATCGACAAATTTTCCTTTTATAAAAAATCATCTAAAAAAATTATTTTCGATTTTTTTAACATCACTCCCACTGTTCTATTATTATACGTATAAGTAATATTAATAACATTTGAAAAAAAAAAATTAATAATATTAATCATACGTCTCAGATGCTGGTTATAGCTTTCATATATTTTTTGTTGTTGTATTATCTCAATACATTCCAACCTTCATAAACCTTTTAAATATTAATAAATGTTAATAATTTTCGTATCCACTGATTAATTACTTTGAGTGTATGAAAAAAATGAGATGTATGTACTATGTGTATAAAAGCATGCAAGTGCATGTTTGCATTAATTTTAATTTTATTATCTGTTAATTACAATATGCGTATTCACGCATAATAATGCAAAAAATATTGTTTGATACAGCATTTTATGCAGGTTCGATGAGAAAAAATACATTTCGTAATTATCACTTTAATTAATTTTAATTGTTACAGAATTTTATACATCAGCGAAGTTTTTCGTTAAAATGAAAAAAAAATAACAACAAAAATTAAACTGTACAGAATAATCTATATAATGGTATTTTTTATATGTATATTCCGCAAAAATAAAATCTCAAATATTTTTTGTCCAATTTTCTTTTTTTGTTAATGTTGTAATGTTAAAAATGCATTTAATGTAAAAATTTCAAACAAAAAGGTAAAAAGACAATAAGTGTGTAATTAATTGTATAAAGCAATTTTATTGTATACCATAAACTTTTGAATTTAAGAAAATTTATTTAAAATTTTATAAGATTTTTATTAAGCTCACTACCACTATATTACAAATATTTGTGATATCAGTCAGTAATTTAGTTGATTTAAACAGAACAACAACAAAAACATATAATAATTTTGACAAGAAATGTTTAAAACTTGCAAACAATATAATTCCCGCATCAAAAAATAGATACTCACTCACTCACTCACAGCAATTCTGAAAAACTGTCATAGAGATATGAATGTGAATGTGGTAGAAACTGTCAGTTTTGCATATAAAAACATAAAGGCTGACACATATACTTATTTGCAGAAATATTTGTACATATTTGTACATACATATACAAATTTGACATAAAGCAACATTAATGTAAATTCAAATACTGCATTGGTTTGCTTGTCAGTTGCAATGAATAAAACATATAAATACACTGCTGCAGCAGCAACAATAACAGCGACAATAACAACATGTAGTGACTAAATACAACTGAAAACCAAACTAACAATGCAGCATGTTAAATGAACAAAATGCTAAAATTTTGTATATGTACTCAGAACAATTACTTACTAAATACGACTACAAAATTCCACCAGCATTTTGACAAAAACACAATGTGGGAGTTATATTCAGACAAACAACAGTAACTAGTGCCATTGTCCACCAAAATATAGAAAAAAAAAAAAAATAACAGAAATGGAACAAAATGCATTTGAAATTGTCTAACTACTAACAAGCGTCAGTTTGATTAATTTTTGAGCTAAAATTTGTATAACCAAAACACCGAAAAAAATTATAGGTTGTCGATAGTATTTATACGGAGTTGGGCAGACAGACTAATTTGCAATTGAATACTAGTTGTACAAAAAGAAGAGAAGTATCTAGTATTGAAATTTTTGGCATAAAATGGCTTAAATAGTTTTCATTTATTTTATAACCAAAATTGCTCAAATATTCAGGTATAGATTTTCCAACATTAAATTTCAAGTTTGGTAGAATATGTCATTTGTCGCTTTAATACTAAAAATTAATAGTGTGTGGCATATTTATGTAATAAAGTTTACTAATATTTGTTTAAAATAGTTGTTTTAAATTTAATATTAAAATTCAATTCTTCTCCTTTTGGTGTGATGGTCAATAATGGGGTCTAAGTTTATGATTCTTATTAGCAAAGCTACTCAAACAAGGATGCTTATGTAAAGGGACGATCGGTGGAAACCGAGTTAATCGAAGTTGTCCACTACATAGGTGCCTTCAATAACGTACACACTGATACTATTATCCAATCCTTAGATCAGTTTTATGTTAACAGGGTACTCCGTAACTGGATCAACTACATGCTAAGGAACAGATGGATATGCTGCGAGATATACGAATGTCGAAGTGCTTTAGGTGAACACCTGCTGTATTGGCCTATTTCACGGTGGTATTTTTCAACCACTGGGTGAGCTTTTGTGACGACTCACCACCGCCCCATTGTGCTTTATACAAGCAATTTACGTATGTGGAATTTCCGGTTAAGTATACGTACACTTTGCTCAAGTACCCGAGCTATCTAATCTTAACTTCCGAGGTACAAAAACATCACTTCCGTTTACAACCACGTAGATGGTATTGCCTCTGTTGAGTCGGCAACAGCATCTAGAGACGTAAGCGGTAGACCAAAATACGAATCCATCAAATCACAGTGACACACTGCGGTAAATCTGGTATGAACAGATTTTACCCCCGAATATACCTGGACAAGGAAGGAAAATTCTATGGTATTACTTGTATAAGATACCTTTCATCCATCACCATTCAACCCAGCACACTTCTCTTTGATCCGACACACTCAATGGGGAAAAAACATCCGACACACTTGCTTTAGGTATACGTGTTGGCAAGGCCCGTATAGGGGTATATCGTGAATCATATACAATTAACACCAACTTATTTTCAACGCTTAGTCCCACAATCACTCCTCTGTGGGGTATCTGTTGTCATTCGGCAACTAACTCTTCTCGCGAATTTGGATTTAAACTACAGCCATTACGAGGATCTCGATGGAACCTCAACCAACTGACCAGTCAGGAGAAATCCTGCGGCAACTGACAATCCGTAGTACTAGATTATGTGGTTCTCTGATTAGACCCCATGTCAAATCATCCAAGGACTAGCCAGGTAGTTAAATGTCATCAGCAGTTTATAGTCCCGGCAGACTAGAGGTGATGGTAGCACCTCTTTTCCCCGGGATTGCATTACACCAAGTTGAGGATCTTTCCTCAAAGAAACATGCCCCGAGGATGCCAGATATAACCATCCGAAAAGGGTATTTCGCGGTACACTACATGGTGAAATTTTGTCCCCTTTACTCTGGACAACCATGATAAATAGCTTCCTAAGGACCCTAACCAAAAAAGGACTTAGACCTGTTTGCTATGCAGGCAGGCGATTTCGTAATACTTCTAAGAGAAAAGGATCCAAATTACTTGTGTAGAAGAGCTGAGGAGGCTCTGAATACGGCCTTGAGGTAGGTTCAACCAAGAAGGCTAAATGTTAATCTGGTGGAGACAGAAATGTGCCTGTTTCCTGGGCAAGAAAATACCGATGACAGACAGTGTTAAGAGCTTAGGTGTAATCCATGACCGGACACCACATAGAGGTTAGGATCAACAAGGCACGGTGCTGGGCGATATGTACGAGAACTGTAGGCATGAAATGGGGTCTTAGTCTTACTATGACACATTTGCTTTATAAAAGTGTAATTAGACCAATTCTAGCTTATGATTCAATAATCTGGTCGACTTCTTAGGACAAAAATTGTAATATCAAACTAGTTATGAGCAAATTTATGGCGAAAAGGCAAATGTATTAGCTTTTAAGGGCAGGGAGCTTGAGGTAGTTAACCTGACGAACGCCAAAAAAAATTCGACGCAATGAAGGGTGAATTAAAAATATGAGTGAGAGAATCCAATAAGGTCACTAGTAGTAATGAAACGGTGGGTAGAACCACCAATATTCTATGGGGTGACCTTAATGAGATCAAAACGAGAAATCTGCTCAGAGTGAGCAAGTCTTAGGTTAGCATGATGGTACATATTCTGAGTGGACACACAAGATTACGGACACAGCTATAGAAAATTGGATATGCGGACTTAGACGGATGTAGAACATATGCAGAGACAGTGAAACTCTGGAGCAATGCTTCAAGTTGATCCAAGTTAGAGGAATTACGTGAAGAAAACTGAGTTTCTGTGCATTGAAAGATAATACATTCAATAAACACTATTTTTTTTTTACCAACAAACATTTTTTTTCCATGAAAAATAGAATACAACAGGACCGATAGTGGCCTAGGTGTATTTCTTCGGATTTGATGCAATATACATCCTCCTATCAACCTAACCTAACTATAAACAATTTTCGATAATTTTTCGTTTTTACGAAATTTGTTTTTTTTTACTAAATTTTACACTTTTCTTAAAAATTATTTTTCACATAGTTCTTTTTACAAAAAGATCCCTTCACCTTTTCTTACAAAAAAAAAACATGCCCCAAAAAATACATCTTAGAAGTTAAATTAAACTTTGAAAAGTGAATCTCCAATTACATAAACCATCAAAAGATTGTGGTCATCGAAATATTAACGTGTTGCAATAGGACCAATTACCTATCGACTACGTAATATAATTTTATCGATTTTAAGATTTTCATATTTTCAATTCCATACAGCAACCTTTACAAAAATAACTTTCTTTTAATTACAGTTATTGGTCTCCAATTACTATTACTTTGTTTTTTTTGCAAAAGTTACAAAATAATTCCCCTACATTACAAATATGCATATTAAATAAATATAAAAGGGCTAAAGAAATTAAAAAAGCACAAAAAAAAAAAAACAAATACTACTCATACAATTACTATCATAAGTGTAGTTGATTTACCAAAAGAGGTTGTCATCTCAAATGAAAATAAAATCATTTACAAATATGTTAAATAAAATAAAAATCATACATACATAACAAAAGTAAAAGGCAAAAGGCTACAACATCGTTGAGTTAATAGCTCATCAATGATTCATACGGAAATCCGGTATGTCCGACAACATCCGGTTATATTTTGTATGAATGTAAAACGAGTCTCATTGTCAGGCTTAAACACAGATATTCACATATACATAGTTCAAATATATATATTAAACTTTATGTAATACCAAAATGTGTATGTATAAAAGTAAAACCTAAAAGTATGCAATACAATATTTTATTGTTTTTTTCTATATAGTTAATATGCACAAGTATGTGTATGTGATTGCATTTGGAGTCCAATTATTACAGACATTGTAAAATTTCAAAATAAACATTTGTATGCGTTTGTGTTTAAAATAAATGTTCTTGCATTTTAAAGTATTTGTGATTATGTGCCTCTGTGATTGTGTGCATGTAAATGAAAATGCATTACGTGACTCTAGAAAACAAAAATAATAACAAGAAACTTTACTAAAAATAACAATTGCAATAATACTTATAGACATAAGTAAAATTAACAACCAGTTGTAGGGTTATATTCATTATTCTACAAATATGTTTCTTATTGTAATAGTTTTTGCTATATATTGCACTGTTCTGATCTTGTCATAACCCGGCAGTGTTGTGAATAGTTAATGTTTTCATTTTTAGATGCAATTAATCGAGTAATTAAGCAAAACAAACGCTATTAAAACTGATTATCACTACTTATTAATTAGCTCATGCAAATATTTATTTATCATGATCGCTAAAATATAAGTACTTAAATAAGTCATTACAATTGGAGATTTAAATAATAGTTTTAAGAACCAAACAAATGCCTTTACAGAATACCAATCTGGGTCTTGTATTTGTTAGTTCACTGCCACCTCATGCGCCTCAAACTGCAGGAAAATTTGTGAATTTGTGCATGTATGCATTTGTGAATGAATGTGTTGGTGTGTTTGTATGTGTGTTTATAGATGAGTAAAACTTTTACTAAGGACTTCAGTCTCTCATTTATTATGCAAATATAAACAATAGTTACCTCATGTTTACCAGTACATGTAGAACACATTCATGGCGACATTCATACATACATATAAACTAACTACAAAAATATTTCACCTGACCACTGTTATCACTACATCTAAATATAACTACAATACAAAATGGCTAAAAATAAAATTAACCCAGCAAATCGTTTTACATTTAATTTAAAAAAAATTGCCATTTTGTGTGTTTGAATCAGGGAAGAATGATATTGAAATTTCCTATCACGCGTGATAGGGTAAACAAATTCTGCTGACGTTACGTTGGTACACATATTTTTTTTTCTCTTCTACTTCTTTTAATGATATTTTTTTGCAAAAAAGTGATAATTTCCTCATGCTCTTGTCGTAAAGTATAAAAATTGTAAATATATGAAATCGAAAGAACTTCATTTTCAAGATCATAATCGCAAAACACTTCTAAAAATCGATTTTTTTTATTTTTAAGTGATTTTCTACATTAGGCGTATACTTAATATTTGTAATATCAATAAATCATGAACACGTATACGTACAGGTGTCGTTAACAAAAGCAATGCAGTTTCACAATGTAAAACTTTTCCACTTGAGAGTGGATTTTATATGTTCGGAATTGTTGTTCTTTATAACAAGGGCTACAGAACTTTATTTTCTAGATCATAATCGCAAAAAACTTAAAAAAATCGATTTTTTTTTTAATTTTAAGTGATTCTCCACATTAGGCGTATACTTAATATTTGTAATATCAATATATCATGAACACGTATACGTACAGGTGAAAGGAAAAAATTAAGATGGAGTTTTGGGATTTTATATGTTCAGAATTTTTGTTCTTTATGGCAAGGACTACAACTTTGCCTCCGAGAGTAAATCAAAATTCCTAACGGTTTGTAAGTTATGAGCCTGAGAAAATTGATATTTTTTGGCAAAAGTGATGCCGAGGTTCCCATAAAATAGGAGCATGCGAAAAACTGGAAGTATTTTTTTCGATCCTTTATCAGTGTTATCTATTGGCTAGAATATGCCCTAGTCTATCGACTACATTATGCACTAATCTACTGAATAACCGATTGACTATTATATAGTATATATAAAATTCTAACGTCATCGCACAGCCTAAACGATTGAAGCTAAAGAGCTGAAATTTGGACAGAAGATTGGTCTCCCACCAAAAAGATCCACTAAGTCAAGTCATTTTTGCAAATTCGAATGTTTGCGGGGTAAAAAAGAATAAAAACGGGTAAATTCTGTAACCTCATATCTACTAAACTAGAAAAAATACAAAAACAGTTTAAGCTTATTGTCGTTCATTTAAAAAATAGGCAGACAGGTGTCTGGTTCTTTCTTCAAATTCGGCCCGTTTAGGGAATAAAAGGGTAAAAGCTGTATTTTGGTACTTTTTTGCACCCCATGTATCTTTTTAAACCAGTGAACATACAAAAGATATTTTGACTCCTTCATAACTTAACGAAAAATAAAAATACGAATTTTGTACTTTTTGTATATTCGGTCGTTTAAGGGCTGAAAATTGTACCTAATTTTGGTACTTTTTGCATAAGACATTGTTTCCTATGTATTGATTTGTACATGCGAATGAATACTAAATGATGGGCTCCCACTATGATATTGCAACTTTTCGGAATAAAATGTTTATTACATCAATAGGGAGAAAAAAGTACCAGAAGGCGGAAAAAAGGGAAAATTTTTTTTTTTAATAAAATTGGAGAAATTGGTAGATTTAGTAACACTAAATACGCCAATGGGGTATTACTTTGAACTTCAGCACAAAGGAATAATTTTGGTACTTTTTAGTTTTTTTAACTGGTACTTTTTGAATTTTTTATAATATTAATCCTGGAGACATGAAATTAAGCATGTGAAGAATCTATAAAAGGGAAATTTTTGGTACTTTTTCGTTTTTTAAATTGTATTTTTTTAATTTTCTATAATAATAGAGAAACATGAAATTAAGCATGTAGAGCGGAGTAAGTGAGAATCTATAAAAGGGGACTTTGTGTACTTGTTTGTCCTTCGACTGGTACTTTTTGAGTTTTCTATTAAATTGAACCCAGAATCATGAAATTAATCATTTAGAGCTCAAAGTAAATGAGAACCTATAAGAGAGGACTTTTTAGTACGTTTTCGTTCTTCGAAGGTACTTTTTGAATTTTCTATAATATTGAAACTAGAATCATGTAATTAAGCATATAGAGACCGGATTAAGTGACAACCTTTAAAAGGGGACTTTTTGGTACTTTCTCGTTCTTCAAAAGGTACTTTTTGCATTTTCTATAATATTGAACCTAGAGCATGTAATTAAGTATGTAGAGCCCGGATTAAGGAGAACCTTTAAAGGGGGACTTTTTGGTACTTTTTCCTTTTTCGAAATGCGACTTTTTGATATTGCAGATATATGATCAGGGTACACTGGGTATAGCTAGTATATTCTTCTTGTTAATGTATGTTCTAGTCCATGGATTATTACACGTAGTTTACTGTCTATAGACTAGTGTATGGACTAGATGCGCTATCCATGCGCTATTCTGAGGAATATTCTAATGTAAGGTCTAGGGACTAGTCTATTGACAAGTCAACTAACTATTAGTCAATTGACTATTCTATGGATTAGTCCATCAACTAATATTCTAACTAGTCCATGGACTAGTTACAAAAATTAAAACCAGATTTTTGTAAATTGAATTAACAAACAATGTCGAGTTTAGCTTCTAGTAATCAAGTTTAGAAAAGTCCTTTACTTTCAGTCTATATCCATAATAAAACCCCTTCATTTGCCTTCTTTCTGTCCACAAAAAAACTCACTGGTATATAACAAGTAAAAGTGCTAACGTAATGGTAAAGAGTTACTCATTTCCACATTAATAATTTTCTTTTTGGACAATTTTGAGCATTGTCTAAAACATTGTTATTTTTAGATTGTCCAGTGTGTGTGTGTGTCTTTAATACCCACAACACCATCACCATCACTACTGCAAGGCCAGTGTAGCGGAAATAATGTTTCAGACATTTTCAAAATTGTTACTCACCTCATTTTCATGTATGCATAAATGTGAGTTGTTGTTAATGTTCTTGTTGTCGTTGTTGTCAAAAAAATGTTTTCTATAGTTTGTTTTGCCCCAAATGTTTATTTGCATCAAGATAAAAGTTAATTTGAAATACATTTTAAAGTTGACAACAAAACACACACACACAAAATAGATGATGACTATTATTACAGATAATGTAGAGATTTGTAAAATAAAAAATTAAATACAAAATAACGCCTAAAGCAGTTACCAAGTTTAATGGTAAAAAAAGTGAAACAATATATTTTTTTTTTTTTTTTGTGAAATAAGGTTTAATAAAAATTGTTACATTAAAATAAAAATCATTGTTTAATTTAAATGTCGGTATGAATGTAATTATGTTTACTAGATTTTTATTAAAAATAAATTACTATTAATGGAGAGTGTAAGCTTAGGGATATAACTTACATAATCGTATTTATTAATTATTTAAGTAAAAACTAAACGATAAGAATTAATTTATAAATTATTTCTTAAAGTGTCCTTTTTATTTAATAAAGAACCTCTTCCTTGGTTTGGTGAATATCAATTTTATTTAAATTTTTTATGGCATTTAATTAAAAATTCTTGATTTAAGTATAATACAAGAAGCAATTACAAAGAAATTAAAATATTTCAATAATTTCTATTTTATTCTCTTATAAACTAAATAACAATAAAATTGGATTAATAAAAGTACAATGTGTCTGCAAGTGATAAATAAGAACCAATGCCAAGAACATTTTGTTCTTAATAAAAGCAGAAATTGTTGTTTAACGAAAGGACTTAACGTTCAAATTCACTTTGCCAAAGACGAATAATTTAAACTTATATAAAACACAGTCTTACAGTTTTTTGTAAAGATACTAGAACATGTAACATAATTATGGGCTCAAAAGCACTATTTCGGGGGTACGATTGTATGGAGGCTACGTGAAATAATGAACCGATTTTAACCATTTTCAACAGACTTCGTCTTTGGGTCAAAAGAAACGAATATGCCAAAATTCATCAAAATCTATTAAAAATTGCGACCACTAGTGTATTACAAAGTGTACATGGACGGACAGACGGACGGACATAACAAAATCGATTAAGAAAACAATTCTATATAGGACAAATATCTTTATGCGTTACAAACATCAGCACAAACCCAATATGCCCTCTCCAAAAAATGAGCTTTCCTCACAAACTTTTCAGAAAAATTTACCTTTTCTAATAATTTTTATACCCTACACCACTTCAGTGGGGAGGGTATATTGGATTTGTGCTGATGTTTGTAACATACCAAAATATTCGTCCTAGACCCACCTCAAAGTATACCAATCGGCAACAGAACCCCCCGAAAAGGGCATCTGAGCTCATAATTATGTTAAATATACAGATATATCGATAAAATACGGCATAACTAAGTTTTATAGAAGTCTTGATGACCCTGCCAAATTTCATAAAGATCGGGCCACATTTGACCCTAGCTCCCATACAAAGTCCCCTTCAGAAAATTACTTAAATGTCCCAAATTATCGCGATGAAATTCAGCGCAATAAAATATTATGTTAATATAAATATATTCACAAAATTTTATCGGGCTTGGTCCATATTTGCCCCTAGCCTCCATATAAAGCCTCTTTCAGAAAATTAGTTTTTCATCCATAAATTGCTTAAATGTATCGGAACAAGGGAATATTGAAGATAAATGCTTTATTATGAAAAATAAATCACATTTTAATATTCATAACTGGTGTAGGGTATCATATGGTTAGTTAGTTAGTTAGATAGATAGATAGATAGATAGATAGATAGATAGATAGATAGATAGATAGATAGATAGTTAGTTAGTTAGTTAGTAGTAGTTAGTTAGTTAGTTAGTTAGTTAGTTAGTTAGTTAGTTAGTTAGTTAGTTAGTTAGTTAGTTAGTTAGTTAGTTAGTTAGTTAGTTAGTTAGTTAGTTAGTTAGTTAGTTAGTTAGTTAGTTAGTTAGTAGTTAGTTAGTAGTTAGTTAGTTAGTTAGTAGTAGTTAGTTAGTTAGTTAGTAGTTAGTTAGTTAGTTAGTTAGTTAGTTAGTTAGTTAGTTAGTTAGTTAGTTAGTTAGTTAGTTAGTTAGTTAGTTAGTTAGTTAGTAGTTAGTTAGTTAGTTAGTTAGTTAGTTAGTTAGTTAGTTAAGTTAGTTAGTTAGTTAGTTAGTTAGTTAGTTAGTTAGTTAGTTAGTTAGTTAGTTAGTTAGTTAGTTAGTTAGTAGTTAGTTAGTTAGTTAGTTAGTTAGTTAGTTAGTTAGTTAGTAGTAGTTAGTTAGTTAGTTAGTTAGTTAGTTAGTTAGTTAGTTAGTTAGTTAGTTAGTTAGTAGTTAGTTAGTTAGTTAGTTAGTTAGTTAGTTAGTTAGTTAGTTAGTTAGTTAGTTAGTTAGTTAGTTAGTTAGTTAGTTAGTTAGTTAGTTAGTTAGTTAGTTAGTAGTAGTTAGTTAGTTAGTTAGTTAGTTAGTTAGTTAGTTAGTTAGTTAGTAGTTAGTTAGTTAGTTAGTTAGTTAGTTAGTTAGTTAGTTAGTTAGTTAGTTAGTTAGTTAGTTAGTTAGTTAGTTAGTTAGTTAGTTAGTTAGTTAGTTAGTTAGTAGTTAGTTAGTTAGTTAGTTAGTTAGTTAGTTAGTTAGTTAGTTAGTTAGTAGTTAGTTAGTTAGTTAGTTAGTTAGTTAGTTAGTAGTTAGTTAGTTAGTTAGTTAGTTAGTTAGTTAGTTAGTTAGTTAGTTAGTTAGTTAGTTAGTAGTTAGTTAGTTAGTTAGTTAGTTAGTTAGTTAGTTAGTTAGTTAGTTAGTTAGTTAGTTAGTTAGTTAGTTAGTTAGTTAGTTAGTTAGTTAGTTAGTTAGTTAGTTAGTTAGTTAGTTAGTTAGTTAGTTAGTTAGTTAGTTAGTTAGTAGTTAGTTAGTTAGTTAGTAGTTAGTTAGTTAGTTAGTTAGTTAGTTAGTTAGTTAGTTAGTTAGTTAGTTAGTTAGTTAGTTAGTTAGTTAGTTAGTTAGTTAGTTAGTTAGTTAGTTAGTTAGTTAGTTAGTTAGTTAGTTAGTTAGTTAGTTAGTTAGTTAGTTAGTTAGTTAGTTAGTTAGTTAGTTAGTTAGTTAGTAGTTAGTTAGTTAGTTAGTTAGTAGTTAGTTAGTTAGTTAGTTAGTTAGTAGTTAGTTAGTTAGTTAGTTAGTTAGTTAGTTAGTTAGTTAGTTAGTTAGTTAGTTAGTTAGTTAGTTAGTTAGTTAGTTAGTTAGTTAGTTAGTTAGTTAGTTAGTAGTTAGTTAGTTAGTTAGTTAGTTAGTTAGTTAGTTAGTAGTTAGTTAGTTAGTTAGTTAGTTAGTTAGTTAGTTAGTTAGTTAGTTAGTTAGTTAGTTAGTTAGTTAGTTAGTTAGTTAGTTAGTTAGTTAGTTAGTTAGTTAGTTAGTTAGTTAGTTAGTTAGTTAGTTAGTTAGTTAGTTAGTTAGTTAGTTAGTTAGTTAGTTAGTTAGTTAGTTAGTTAGTTAGTTAGTTAGTTAGTTAGTTAGTTAGTTAGTTAGTTAGTTAGTTAGTTAGTAGTTAGTTAGTTAGTTAGTTAGTTAGTTAGTTAGTTAGTTAGTTAGTTAGTTAGTTATAAGTTAGTTAGTTATGTTAGTTGTTAGTTCGGTAGTTGTTCGTTAGTAGTTAGTTAGTTTAGTTTAGTTAGTTAGTTAGTAGTTTTAGTTTGTTAGTGTTAGTTAGTTATCCAAAAGGGAGAAAAAACTGCAAAAAAACGTAAACACTGCTTGTTGAAAAAAAATACAGTTTAAGAATCGACTATTTTAGTAGAAAAAACTGAACAGATCAAAAGAATTTATAGCAGTTTACAATTCTGTTAAATAACTTTCAAATTAAACATTATAAATAAATACAATTTCATTGCCTTATCAACTGTTAAACCATAAAAATAACTAATTTCCTATTTCCCAATAAAGCATTCATTTAAATGGAAATTTCAAAACGATTCACTCAAGTATAAGTCCTTATTCTCTTGAACTCCAGCTTACATATCGAAAATATGTATGCATTATAAAATATTCTTTTGTACAATTATGTATTTACAATCATCATCAATGGGTTTTTATCACAAACACAATATCACCTGCATGCAAAGACATGCACAACAAACTTTGTACTCACACACATGTATCTAGATGCAGTGGCAATATGGGTAATGGAATTAAAGATTCTTCACTGATTTTCAAATAGATACAAAAGGTACTTAAATAAATTAAAAGGATATTTTGCTATACTAAATAGATAGATAAACATTCATATAAATAGCAAATATGTTATAAATATGTATGTGTTCATTCACAGAAACATATACTGTGCAGTTGTATCTTTGTATTCATTGATTAAGTATCTAGGTATGTCTCATTTAACAGATATTTAGTTGTTTGGTTGACTGCTACTTCTTTAGGTTTGTTTTATGTTAGAGAAGACTCCTCTATATTTAACATTTAAATATTTGTTGCTATTGTTGTTGTTATAAATGATTTAAATTTACAAGTGCAACAAAACTGCAGCTGACTGCAGATGAAATCGTTTTTACTTTAAATTTTACCTTTTTGTAATTCATTTGCATTTTTGTTTAACATTTTTGATTGTTGTTGCAATTACTGTTGCTGTTTTGCCGAGAAATACATTAATATGCAACATTGATAATATTTTAAAATATCTTTGATTTTGTGGCTTTGCATTTTATAATAAAATATTGTAATTTTCAAATATTTTGAGGTTTCTTCATTTCTAGAAAATCTTTAGTTGCTTGTATAGTTGTTGTTGCTGTTTTAAAGTTCTTAACATAAATTTATGTATGTGTTGGAAATAAATTTAGTAGAAAGAATTTTGCAATAGTTTATGGCAACCACAAAATCTTTCATTCGTATTAAGATTGTTAATAAGAGGATATAATACAATATTTGCAAAGTGAAAAATTAAGAGTTAAAACTCGAGTCATAACATTTAGAAGAGGGGAAACATTACAAACTGTCTTGGTTACATTAGATATTAGTTTCATTACTTTATATAAAACTATCTTATAACTTAATTGTTTCTTATCACCTTTATCACTTCCACATATCCCTCTTTCGTAAGTCTCTGTTCATAAAATAATTAATAGGCTTAAGAAAGCAATTCTATAACTTTAATAATTTCTTTGAGTGTAATAATAATAATTTCTTTTTGATATTATTTAAGATTTAAATATTTTAATGTTAAATATCTGTTCTTTGACCATTAAACACAAATCTCCTCTAATACTTACATTCAACCATAGAAATGCAAACGATTAAACAGAAAATAGAAATACTTATAATAAAACTGGAAAAAGTAACGAAAGTAGAAACAATAAAATCATAAAAAAATATCCACGAACATGACCGAGACTCTATAACTCAAATTGCTTTTAAGTAAAGTTTAGTATGGTTTTAAAAGACATGAACACAACAAACATACTTTTTACAAAATATACAAACTTATATCGTATTTAACTATAAGTACTGTTTAAACTTTACATGATAGAAAACAAGTAATGAAAACAAGTACTTTACAAAATAGAAAACAAGTAATGATCGTTTAAGTAATTTTCTGAAGGGACCTTATATGGGGGGTTGGGTCAATTGTGTACCGATCCACATACAATTTGGTAAAGAGATTTTGGCTCATATGAAACTTATTTATGTCGAATTTCACGGACATGGCTTGACCGTCTTAGAATTTAATAAGAACCCAGAATATATATATTTTTATGGGTCTATAACCAATATTTCGATGTGTTACAAATGGAATGACTAAATCAATATACCCCCCATCTTTTTTGATGGTGGGTATAAAAACGTAAGCCTTAAAAATCACTACTTAAATATGTACTTACAAATAAGGAGTTAAAAGCAAACTAAAAATTGTTTACACAGAATATGAACCTGGACTTCGTGTTCGTAAGTTCGCTGTCTTACTCACAGCACCACTGCTTAGTTATTTTATTGTGAGTCCAATAATGGTTTCCACACAGAAAAGCTATTTTCTGTCTGTGTGTGTGTAAAAAACAGTACAATAAAATGTGCAAAAAAAAAAACGGCAAAACTCAAAATAATGTACTTACGTATCTGATTATATGTAAGTCATTATAAGAGTACTTAAAAATAAAGCAGACGGTAAGGAGAAGTTATTGAAAAGTAAGTGGTTATGTAAGTACAAGCCATTACCGAGTTTCTGCTGTAGTAATTACTAAAAGAATGATGAACGTAAATTTCCAATTATTTATCATCGTGGTGAAGGGTATAGAAAAGGAACAACGAAAAACGGCAAATGGCGACTATTACAACTAAGACAAACAAAAAAGCTGATGACTACAAATAGTAGGCATTTACAGGGAAGGACCTTGTGTATATGTTGAAATTCAAAGAAATATCAGAATGACCAATGGAAGGTAATATTTCCATTTAATGGTTTAAATTATTCTATAAAAAGAATTGATCTTTACAAAAAAAATATTTTCATAAAAATAAATGTGTATGAGAAAAAAATGTAACACTGTTGCCAGGAATCTAAACATAATAGTAACATTCAATGTTTATATCCTTGTGGCTAAATGTTAAAATATACACAAACACTTTTACTTGCACATAGACATATATACAACTAACTCATATTCACTTACTAACCAACATGCACACATAAACAGCAGCCGTTACTGCTGCTAGATTTAACACTTGAGTTAAGCTTAGCAAACATTTGCAGCAGCACGCACAACACTCTCGCTATGAAAACTTCTCCTTAACGCTTTTACTCGCTCCAAATGCAGTTATATTTACACATACATATACATACATATATACAAACAAACATACATTTAATGTTAGTTTAATGTGGTGGTAGTAGTACTGATGGTGACAATGATGATGGTAGTTTTTTTTGAATATGGACTTGAGGGGAGTTAGGTGGTGTTAGTCTTCTTTCAGGGCAATGTGTTATGGTTTGATTTGATCGGGTTCTGTTTTCCTAGCATGACAATGGTTGTAGTGTTGCTACACTTGTTTTTGTAGCTGCTGCTGCTACTACTATTGCTGTTTGTTTGTTTTTAATGCTGGCTGTTGAATGTGAGTTCTCCCATTATCGTCTTTTAGCAGTATTTTTGTGGTGTCGCCACATTTTACAATTAAAGATATTTTTTTATGACCAGTCATGAAGAAACATGTTTTTTCTTCTATTTTTTTTTTTTCAATAAATAGTATGAGAGTGTGTTTAAGTGTGGGTTTCAATGTTTGTTTATACTGATGGGGCAGTATGTGACAAAATAGAAAAATAATGAAGAATTTAAAGAAAAGTTATAATCAATTAAATGCTACACTGTGAGTAATAAATGTTCTATGATAATTGCAATTGTTTGTTGGTAAATATTGGGATTTCAAAAATAATTAATATTTATTATTGTGGTATTTATGATTTTCTGTTTCTATAGAAAAGTGTCAACTTGTTGCTGTAGATAGTGGAGTTGTATTGAATTTTTATACATTTTGTTTTGTTTTTTTTTTTTTTAATAAGGAAAATTGCTTTTTTAACCAATAATTATATAAGTGTCTTCATCATGGTATAAATGAAATTGGAAAAAGCTGCGATTCCTTTATGCTAAAGATATCTTGATCGTCTACGTCTAACACTTATAGTGTCGGAAACGATGTAGAAGAGATGGTTGTAGACCAAGGTTTGCATTGACTGGAGAGAGAAGAAGTCTAAATGGTGCCAATAAAAGTACGACTTGGTATTCTCTGTAACTTAGTGAGAATGAAAAGCATTGTTTCAGTCTCCACTCTTCACTTCCAGACAAATCCCTCAAAGATTATGCCAAATATTTAAGAAATATTTAAAGTCTTTCTCTTCGATTTATAAATAAGTATTAAAATGACTCATACATTTTGAAGATACCCCAGCCCTATTTACTTTAAAAGCTCTCTTGAAATATTCTTGAACTCTTCAATAAGAAATCAATTTATCAATAATCTAATTTAATACATGCGCTGCAAGCACATTCAATATAAAACAAATAAATGCCAACATGAACCAAATAATGAAGAAAACCAAACATTTTCCAATAGCCAAGCAACATTTGCCGAAGCAAATAACTTAATTTGAACTCAAAAAACAACAGAAAGAAAATAAAAGCAAAGAAAAACAAAAAACCAAAAGACACATAAATATTAAAAAGAAACGAAAGGACATACGAGCCTTTCGAAACCAAGCCCAGTGTACAAGAAATACATAAGTAAAAAATTATAGAAAGGCAGGACAGACTGAAAGATTACACTACACCAACTAACAATAAATTATTTTGTAAAGTATTTAATGGAACTGTGTTCTAACCATGAAATTTTTGGTTATAAGATCAGAAAGGACGAACAGTGCTGAAGTTTTAGAGTTAAGTATTGAGAGGCAAACTAATATATATCTAAATTTAGTCCTGAAACTGCAAACAAAAATACATAATACCTTTTCCCTAGGTCTCCGCCAGATCTTGAGGCCTTCAGTTTAATTACAGATGGACGAACTACTTCCAATCTCTAGAGCTAAGAATCCAAATTCAGGTCATACACACAAGTATAGCCATGAAACTACAGACATCATTTCAAATAGAATATCCTTTCCCTGTAGGGTATATCTAAACACACGCATTTAAACACAAACAGTCTATGTTTGATGAATGACGAAGTACAATGAACAAATAATTTCTCGCACACATACTTACTTTCATGTTAGAAAATTTAAGACTTCTATGGGTGAGTAAGTGTAGTATGTATAAGTATTTGTATGTATGTGAGTATCCTTACCCTCTTACTATAATAACATCAATGAATTGTAAATATTTGTCCAACATTTCTATGTGAGTATGAGTACAGCTAAGCATAAACAATAAGGAAAAGCAAAAAAGAAAAAAAAAAGGAGAAGAGAAGTGTCGCTATAATTTTTTAATGAACATTTTTTTAAAAGTTTGTATTAGACAAAGTATCGAACAACTAGAAGAAGGGCAGAGATATGTTTTTGTTTGTATGAAAGAAATCATGTCTCAGTGTTTGTGTGTTGGTGTGTGCGCCGTGTGATATGCTTCATGTAACATCTTAAGTGCTACAATGATAAAGGCACATTCTTAAATAATGTTTACTTATGTTGACGCCAATTTTCAATCACAAATTAAATTAAACTGTATGCCGATCACTTTGGGTCGCGAGCAACATTAAACGACAAAGCGCCAAAGACATCAATAATTAAATGCAAATAACTGTTCTATTCGTTGCTGTCAATCATAATGACATAAAGAGTAAACATTATAATTTGTACAAAGAAATATATATTTTAAAGGATATAGGCTGGTGGGGAAAGGAGGTTATGAAACAGACATGGGAAAATTTAAATTTTGAAGTAACAGAAGACTTGTAAATGGACTAGTCTACTGTTTTGTTTATCCACTAGTCTAGTGAGTAGTCTATTGGCTGGTCTGTGGACCAGTCTATTGATTAGTCTATGTACTGTTCTACTGACTAGTATGTGTTTAAATTTAGTATTCTATTCATTAGTGTATAAACTAGTCTGTTACCTATTCCACTGACTGGTATAGGGACTAGTCTACTTACTGATCTATTTAGTTCGTTTGAAAGGAGGATATATATACAACAAATCTGAAGAAATATACCCAAGTCTATATCAGGACTGTTGTGCGCTCCTTAACCAGTGTCTAAGGTGGGAATCGAACCAACCACCTCCGGTCTACCAGACTAGAACGCTAAACACTAATCTACCGGAGGCCACACTTACTGGTAAATGTATCAACTTTTTTTTACAGTATTATATGGACTAGGCTATTAACTAATGTCTGGTGTGGTGTATTAAAAAGTCTATGGACTGATTGACTACTTAAAAGACTATTTTAACCGATAATCGAGGAAAATTTTAATTACATATACATAAATACACTGAAAAAACTCCATGCCTAATATATACGAAAAATGTCGTACATTGTACGAATCTTTCGTTGTTTCGCACCAAGAAATTCTTTCGTAATATATACGAAATTGTACGAAATATTTTAGTATAATGCAAAATAATCTTGGAAAAATATATTTACATAAATTGAAAAAAGTGAATTTTGAATAAATATGGTAAAATTGACGAAATATTAATTTATGCAAACATTTTTGTTCATTTTAAAATAATTTTTCGAATTTTTGTTAAAAATAATTTTCCACACGAATTTTTAATTTTATTGTAAAAATAGTTCATGATTGATATTATACTTTTTCTTAAATATTATAAAAATGTTGAAGTTTTATTTAATGATAATATAATTATTATCATTATGTTTAATTTCGCTAAAATTTAAGATAAAAATATAACGAAAGGTTTTCGTACTTTCGTAAAAATAGAAAAATGTTTTATTAAATAATATGCCGTATTATACACGAAATTTTTGTAAATATTACGAAAAAAGAAGTTACGAAATTTTTTTTCGTAAAATTGAGCATGGATTATTTTCAGTGCAATAAAATTGTTTACCGTAAAAATGTATTTTTTACGTTATTTCGAACCAGTACATGTACCAGTCCATTTTGTTCATTAATCATATGACTGGTTTATGGACTTGTGTATTGATTTGTCTATAGACCAGTTTATTGACTACTACTACTAACTGATCTATGGGCTATTCTATTGACTATACACTATGGACTATTAGTGTATGGACTAATAGTCTATGATCTATTCTTTTGACAAACATATGGACTAATCTACTGACTAATCTATGGACGAGTCTATTGAGCAGACTATTGATTATTTTAATGACGAAATAGTCAAAAAGTTATTTTATGAATGTTAAATATTTTCTCCCTAGTTTTAAATGTTTTTATACCCTACACCACTATAGTGGGGAGGATATTATGCGTTTGTGCTGATGTTTGTAACATCCAAAAATATTGGTCTAGACCCACCTTAAAGTATATTAATCGGTATACTTTCCTATGTCCGTCGGTCCATCCGCCCATCTTTCTGTCCGTCTGTGTGACCATGTAAACCTTTTGCTCTCTCTACAGACCGCAATTTTCAAAATAATATGATGAAATTTGACACATCCTTTTGACCCAAAAACGAAGATTATAGCTTTTAAATTATGACAAATTTTCGAGTTTCACTACAAAAATCGGCCGAACTTAGTTTTATATAAATCAAAATAATACTACCGATTTTCGTAATGATCGTGCTTCATTTGATCCTAGCCCCATTCAAAGCCCTTTCAGAAAATGACTTGATGATCAAAATTCACTTATATACACTAATATCACGATGAAATTCTGCATAAATAACTTTAATGTAGACGTAAATCCCTCTGCCAACATTTATAAGGATTTACCCTTGTCCCCACATAAACCGTCGGTGGGCCTATGGAGTCTCAATTCGAAACTTAAACTCGAAAACACTTCCTCTTTTCGATGTTAAGAAATACGAAGTACTAAAGTTTCCATCCCTGTTAAGGAAATGGAATGTTTGTATTTAAATTTAATTTAACATAATACTTTTGTTACACAAAACTATTTAATAAGTTCAAGGAAGATTTAAGATGATTATAACTGACGTTTTTTAAAGAAGAATTTAGCAGGATACGGTTTCATACAAATCGGAAAGGTTCAATTTACAATGCCCTCATGTGGAGACATTTTTCAATATTTTGTTCGATTTGACTCTAAACCTTATACTGAATGAATTGAATGGAACAACCTTCAAAATTGTAATACTTAGTAAAATTTACGACAAAACTTTAAAAATTAACCGCACAATGTAAATTCTTTTTAAATATTCAACAAGAAAAGACAACCCGGATTTCCTGATTTTAATTAATTCAGTCTATACGTTACATTTTCGCTATTGTCCTTTTTTCAGCCCGACACAACCATAAATAACCAGAAAAAGGGAGTAAAATTTTGTAAATTGATTATTTCTCTAACCAAATTTTTGTTAAAGTCTACATTTTGGGGACATCGATCATCATTACTAGTATTATATAGGAAAGTGTGTGTGTGTGTATGTATGTGTCCGGCTTAAACAAATAAATTCCGTTATAGGTCTTTTTTATTTCCTTTTAATTAAAAATTTGGCAGTCAACAGCTCTTTTACCCTTCGAAGCCCAACTGAAACAATAAAATTTTGAGATTTTTTTTTTTCATTTTGAACTTATTTGAACAAATAAAAACACGAATGAAGTGAACACCGCTTACCCACACATTTTGGACTAAACAGGCAAAATGAAAGAAAAACAACAATAGAATTTCATAGAAAAATACAAAATTTTAAAATTCTACTAAAATCATCAGAATCAACGTCATCGACATGGGCAACGTCATCATGGTAAAACAACCAGCAACGAACTTTATGCGTTTGTTTTTGAAGGCACCTTTTTTTTGAAGGGGGGGAAAAGAAAAAAAAAGTAACATTCATTGATCTCACATTGGTTAGAACAAACAAAAACACCAATAACTTTGGCAGCAGCATCAGTAGTAACAGGAACAAAATAACATCAGAGTAATAACTAAATGAACATATTCACACACACATACTCTAACACTCTCGCATACATTTAGACCACATATAAAATCCCTAAAGTTTTCTGTTTAAATCTATGAATTGTTTTATTTTCGCCTCTTTTTTATACGTCCCTCAAAAAAGGAAAAAAGGCGTTTGGGAAAAATATTTTTGTTTTTTTTTTTTTTTTTCTTTTTTGCTATGTTTGAGTGAATGTGTGTATTTTAAGGCATGTGGTCACTAACGGAAATTCAAAACATTTTTATTTACTTACGGCTATTGAAACATTTTGGACAAACAGCATAAAATAGAAAAAAAACGTAAGAGAAGAAAACTAAAGAAAAACACAATGTATTCATTGAAATGGAATTTGATGGTTTGAGTTTCAAATGAAATGTAATACAATAATAAAAAAACTCTGTGTAAAAGTCGTAGGGAAATACACAAAAACACAAATTGATTTTAAGTTGTTGAAAAACAAAGTTTAAATGTTTTTAAAGCCAATATAAACGGATATGGCTAAACAAAACAAAATAACATTTTACAAAGAATTCATATGGAGATTTAAATTGTTTACAACCAATTTTTTTTTATAGAATTGTTATAATTTAGGTTTTTGTAATATAATTGTTAGAGGAGGAATTTATAAAAGTAAATAAATACAATATAATAAGGTGTTTTGGTAGTAATTTTTAGCTAGAATTGTATTATTTATATTCTGAAATAAAAGCAACGACTACATTGATTTAGTTAGATTTATATCCTGTTAAAGACTGACATTATTTAAGTACCTTTGGACTCAGAAAAATAACCAAATGCTCTAGCCAATTAACTAGCCTCTGACTAAGCAATTAGTTAGATATTGCCAATTTCATTGCCAAATATTCCTGATCAATGTAGAATATTTTGGGAAATTTTCATCTTCTTAAGTCCATTTTTCGGTCTTTATCGTGCCTTCAATAGACAGGTGGACATGTCTAGATCGTGTTAGAATTTTACAAGGAACCAGAATATAAATGTGTAAGGACAAAAAATCGATTTGGATAAAATTTGCACTATTGGATAGTAGGACAGACACAAGTTTTCAGCTCTATCGCTCAAGATCTGCCGGAGTTAGAATGGGTCAATTTTGGACATTTTGGTCATACTGGCTTTTTTCAAATGAGTGCAACTTGTCGCCTATTGATCCTAACAAAAATTGTCCAACGAGTTTAGATAGCTATTTCTTCACTGTTTCCAAAAAATCATATTTTAAATTTTTTTTAAATATTTTTAAATTTTTTAAATTTTTTTCGACGGGAATATAAAAATATTCATATCACATGAATATGTATAGCAGATATAAAAAAATGTAAACTTTGAGTGCTTGGAACGTTTTAGTTTGGAGTCGTCGATATGGTATAAATAGTCAATAGTTTAGTTTATATACTCGTCCGCATACTAGCCAGTTAACATGTATTGTATGTACTGGTCAACAGACCAATGACTAATTTCATTGCACTAGTCTGTTAACAAATCAGTAATTTAAACAATACTTTAGTTAATAGACTAATCAATAGACTAGATTACAAACCAATTATGAAACTGTCAATTGAATTGTTTGTGGAAGGATATTTAAAGAAATGTCAGCCCACAGTATATGACTGTTAAGATCTTATCACAGAATAGCAGTAAAAATGTCGAAAACAAGGTAGATGATGTGTTAAATATAGTCAGAATGAGTTTTAATTTAAAAAATTAAAAAATACCAGCTGTAAAACGAAAAAGTACCAGAAAGTTTCATTTTATAGATTTTCAATCAATCAGGGTGCTACCTGTTTGCATAAAAGGCCAGTCATAGAACGATATAGTACCAAAAATTTGAAGATTTTCAGTAGCTTAGGATTCCTAATGTTTAATTTTATGTTTCTATTTTCAATAATATAAACAATTTAAAAGATACTCTTTGAAGAAGGAAAAAGTACTAAAAAGTAACTTTTATATGTTCTCGCTCACTTAAGTTCATGTTTCTATGTTCAATATGGTAGATAAATTTAAAAAGTACTTTTGAAGAAAGAAATAACTTTTGTACAACGAAAAAGTACCAAAAAGTCTCCTTTTATAAGTTCTCATTTAATCCGGGCTCTACATGCTTAACTTCATGTTTCAAGGATCAATATTATAGAAAATTCAAAAAGTACCTTGTAGAGCAAAAAAGTACCAAAAAGTCCCGTTTTATATGTTCCCACTTAATCCGAGCTCTACATGCTTAATTTCATGTTTCAATATTCAATATTATACAAAATTCAAAAAGTACCTTTGGAAGAATGAAAAAGTACCCTTTTATAGGTTCTCACATAATCCGCGCTCTACATACTTAATTTTATGTTTCTAGGCTTAATATTATAGATAATATAACGAAAAAGTACCAAAAAGCCCTCTTTTAAAGATTCTCACATAATCCGGGCTCTACATACTTAATTTCATGTTTCTAGGTTCAATATCATAGAAAGTTCAAAAAGTACCTTTTGCACAACGAAAACGTACTAAAAAGTCCCTTTTTATAGGTTCTCACATATTCCGGGCTCTACGTACTTAATTTTATGTTTCTAGGTTCAATATTATAGATAATATGAAAAGTACCTTTTGTAGAACGAAAAAGTACCAAAAAGTCTCCTTTTATAGGTTCTCACATATTGCGGGCTCCACATACTTAATTTCATGTTTCAATATTCAATATTATAGAAAATTCAAAAAGTACCTTTTGAAGAATGAAAAAGTACCCTTTTATAGGTTCTCACATAATCCGCGGGCTCTACATACTTAATTTTATGTTTCTAGGTTTAATATTATCTATATATATAAAAATGAATGTGTGTTTGTTTGTATGTTTGAACGTTATAGACTACTAAACGGCTGAACCGATTTTCTTGAAATTTTCACAGCATATTCCTGCATGTCTGGAATAGGTAATAGGCTACTTTTTATTTCGAAATTTCAAGTGGGCGATGAGCCACGCCCACATTAAGAAAATATAAAATCCGTATATTTTAGATAATATAACAGTTAGAGTCCTCAAATTTTGTCGGAGCCACTTTAGTGTCAATATGATCATTTAGGACAAAAAGTAGGCGGACTAGCATTAGGGGGCGTGGTACCTCCCATATAAATAAAATACAAAAATTCGTTTATCTGGGAAACTAATAGAACTAAATTCTTAAAATTTAGCACGAAGAACTTTAACATCCATATAAACATTTTGGGTAATAAATTGGCGGACTACCCATGAGGGGAGCGGCACCTCCCATATTAATTAAATACAAAAATTCGTTTATCTGGGAAACTAATAGAACTAAATTCTTAAAATTTTGCACAAAGAACTTTAACATCCATATAAACATTTTGGGTAAAAAATTGGCGGACTACCCATGAGGGGAGCGGCACCTCCCATATTAATTAAAAACAAAAATTCGTTTATCTGGGAAACTAATAGAACTAAATTCTTAAAATTTTGCACGAAGAACTTTAATATTCATCTGAACATTTTTAAGGAAAAAAGAGCGGACTTTCATCTGGGGGACTTGGAGCCCCCATATGAATAAAATAGAAAAATTCGTATATCTGAGAAACAATTAGAGCTAGAATCATTAAATTTTACTTGAAGAACTTTGACATTCACCTGAACATTTAGAATATAACGGGCGGACTTCCAATGGGTTACTTGGTACCTCCCATATGAATTAAATACAAAATTTCGTTTAACTGGAAACTAATAGAACTAGATTCTTCAAATTTTGAACAAATTATTTTAATAATCATCTGAATATTTTGGAGGAAAAAGGGCGGACTTTCATCCGGGGGGCTTGAAGCCCCCACATGAATTAAATTCGTATATCTGAGAAACTATTAGAGCTAGAATCTTAAAATTTTACATGAAGAACTTTGACATTCATGTGAACATTTAGAGAATAACGGGCGGACTTTCAATGGGGGGCTTGGCACCACATATATGAATTAAATACAAAATTTCGTGCATCTTGGAAACTCTTATATTATTCAAATTTTTTGTAGATAGATAGAAATTGGCGATAGATAGAAACTGGCGAACTTGCAATAATTTGCTTAACATCTTTTATATGTAACATATAATAAATCTGGTATTTATTCATACATATTCCTTTTAGGGTAGCAAAGCACACTGGGTATAGCTAGTAGATAATATAACGAAAAAGTGCCAAAAAGTTATCTTTTAAAGATTCTCACATAATCCGGGCTCTACGTACTTAATTTTATGTTTTTAAGTTCAATATTATAGATAATATAAAAAGGACCTTTTGTAGAACGAAAAAGTACTAAAAAGTCCCCTTTTAAAGATTCTCACATAACCCGGGCTCTACATACTTAATTTGATGTTTCTAGGTTCAAAATTCAAGTAGTACCTTTTGTACATCGAAAAAGTACCAAAATGCCTTTTATAGGTTCCTATTTAATCCGCAATTAATACTTAATTGCATGTTTCTAGCCAATAACAACACACTGTTTTATTCTTAATTGTTGTTCTTTCTTTGCTTTGTTTTTATAAACAAGCAAGTACAAAATTTACCGTATGGTTATGTGTGTTGTTGTTATTGTTTGTTTATAATATCTGCCTCATCATGCACGAAAAATCTATTTTTTTTTTTTGTTTTTACATTTTGCTCTTATCTACGTTATTTATGAACCGATTTTGCTGATTTTAAATAGGAAACTCTCGAAAGGATGTCTGACAGAATTGTTGAAGATTTGGATCCCAATGTTATCTATCATCAACACACAGACAGACAGACGGACATAGCTTAATCGACTTCGCTATCTATACTTTATAGGGTCGGAAAATTATATTATTGAAATTACCTTCTCACAAAGGTGAAGGGTATAAAATGAAGTGAGTTCACAATGCTTAGCAAAGAAATATTTAGATTTTGGACCATATAAACCCATCCAGGAAACGTTCAGATATTTCCAGATTAGAGCAAGTATATTAATAATTAAATAAAAACTATGCACATTTTTTCGACTACAATAACAATATGGTCCAATTTCCTATAAAATTTTCCAAATTATATGTATGTATTTAAAAACCATATAGATTTCGATAAAATTCATTAAATGAGTTTTATTCAATTGAAGTAAAGGAAAACAAAATATTACAAACATACGTACATTAAATCACTCACCCTAAAATACTGGTTTTGACAAAGTCGGTATTTATATTAATTCCTTTTCATCTTCACTTTCTCTTCTACGTACATACATTGTATTTATTTTAATAATTTACAATTATTTGTTTTTGTTTTCACTTGCATGCTGCTCTTTTTGTACATACATATTTATTTACTTTCAACTAAAACACTTTTTTTGTTACTCTTAAGAAAAATAACAACAACATAATCATGCATGCATTTCTCTTTGCTTGCACTCTCACTTGTACTTATTATTGTTTTTAGTTTTTTTTTTCTCAACGAATGACCAAACAGGCCGCGACAAGTTTATAATTGCATAGAATTTTTTAATTATTTTTTAAACACTCTTTTTTTTTGAACTTTTTAATACTTTTTCTAAATATTTTTACACAAAACTGTTCTGCAATATTTAATTTATATTATTATGCCAAAATATTTTATTTAACACGATTAAATTATAAACTAGATTAATTTAAATACGAGAATTTATTAATTAACAACCGATCACTTTAAAAATTTGAAGAAAACTAAAGAAGAATGCAAATAAATAAAAAATGCATTGTGTTAATGTTTTTGTAGTTATAACGGTAGTAAGTATGAAGACAGAGATGAGTTGTGTTATTAGTGATGGGCTAGGAAGTACGTAAATGGTACTTTTTTATGAGTGGGGGAAGGGAATTATTAAATTTTTAAAGGATTCATGGTAAGTTGATTAAATATATGCAAATGTACGCATTTTTCATTCATTGTTGATGAAATTTATTTAATTTTAATATATTTTTGTTCTGCAAAAAAACAAAATACAACTCTGATCAGCTGTCAACGCGTCATAAGTTATTCAACTTTTTGCGGTAGACGAGTTGCAAACTACGTACATACATATGAAACTTGTTAAATGTAAACATATCCTTTCAACTTTTTTCGACAGAAGTCTGTTCGCGTTGCCGCTTGACGTGATTTTTGGAAGTGGACTTTATATGGGAGCTATGAACTATTTCGGTTCCTGAAAAAATTTCACAGTGTGATACAATATATATATTTGTGACGAATTTTATTCTGATGTCTTTGCTTAGAAATGAGTTATTTGCGATTAAGTAATTTTAGGACATTTTGAATCGATTGTAATAATGTGACATAAATTTCAAGTGAATTTTGGTCCTATACGATCCTTCTGTTTTCCGTTACCAACATTTTTTTAAGCAAGTTATGGACGTTAAAGTAAGGTAGGTAGATCCTATAAAATTTAGTTATGTATGTTGTTGCTTTATTTTCATTTCGAGACAAGTTATGAAACCTTTAGTCATTTTCTAAAGGGGACCTTATGTGGGTGGTATGGTCAATTATTGTTCAATGTTCATACAATTTGACAGAGTAATTTTTGTTACAAGAAAACTTGTTCATATCGAATTTAATCAATATACTGATATTTTTAAGCCAGCTATGAGCGTAAATATTTTGGACTCTATAAATCTTATAGACCGATCCTGATTAAATTTTGTATAGAGATTTTATTATGTACAAAACTTGTTAAAGTCATTTTTTGATTGGGACCTTATATGTGGATTAAAGTTAATTAAAGACCGATCTTCGTAATACTAAGTATAGAGATTTTGGTTGGAATAAAACATGTTACCGTTGAGTTTTATCGCTATACTGGTATTTTTATAACAGTTATGGCTGATTTTGTCAAAATCAAAAAATCTTACTATAAACTCATTTTTTGTAAGAGGGGTTATGGGGGAAGGGTCAATTATGAACCAATCCTCATAAAATTTAGTATGAAGATTCACGTACCTATAAAAACATGATAATGCGAAATTTTATCAGTATTTTTAAGGCAATAATGAGCGTCATTTTCTGAAGAAAACTTTATAAGGGGGATAGGGTCAGTTTTCGATCGATTCTCATGAAATCCGTTAGAAACATTTCAGTTTCTATTAAACTTGATATTGTCGAATTTTATCCCTATACTCGTATTTTTAAGTCTGTAATGATCGTTAAAGTCATTTTCTGAAGGGGACTTTATATGAGAAAGAATCTTCATAAAATTTCGTAAAATTGTTAAAAAAAATTTCGTATACTGGTGTTAATAAACCAATTATGTCTGCCTACATTGTATTCCGGGGGCCATTTGTATGGGTGCTAGGTGAAAACATAGACCGATATTGCCTACTTTCAATACCAAACAAACTGCTCCCTAGCTGTTCGGACTCTATTGTGTTTTTAACAGACAAAAGGACGGACATGGCTAGATCATGTTAGCATTTGATGTATGTATATACTTTTGTGGATCTACGAACAATTGTGTTACAAACGGAATGAACAAATAATTATACCATCTTTCACCATTAAGGTTTAAGAAAATTAAAAACAATTAAGAACTTTCCAGTCAAATATTTTCAAATTTTGGTAATTAGTATTGCAGGTAATGTAGTTATTTCATACATTACTTGGTAATGAGTGGCCGTTATCAATAACATTAATTTTTTTGAATAAGATTTGTAGCCAATTGTGTATAGCGTATGTCTAATAAGAAATTAGTTAGTGGATCTAACCCTAGTCGATATTAGAAGTTTTTTAAAGTAATATTGATTTTTACATTTGTGTAAAAATCATTTCAGTTAGAATGATCAAATAACTTGTTAATGGAGTATTGAGTAAGATAATAGAGCAATAAACATAAAAATAACTGTAAAGCCGATTTTAAATCCGGAAAAGTCAAGTAAGCACATTTGTAACCACTTATTTTTTGGTCATTGCCGAACAAAAATAAGTAGTTATTCACCCAAAAAGTAAGTAATAACACATGGCTCCAATTTTACTTTACTACTTACCAGGTAAGTAAAGATTTTGCTGACCGACCATATGATACCCTACATCAGTGATTATGTTAAAAATGTTGATTATTTTTTTAATAATAAAGTATTTGATTTAATTTTTACCTTAATTCAGAAGTATTTTAACAATTTGTTGACAAAAAGGGATTTTCTAAATGGAGGGTTATATGGGTAGAGGGATTTACGTCTTCATTAGTTATTTATGCAGAATATCATCATGATATTAATGTTTTGTGTTGAGTTTTGACCATCAAGGGGACTTTTGTGTGGGGAATAGGGTCAAATGAGGCACGATCATTACGAAAATCAGCAGTATCAGTATCAGACTTATATAATATTAACAAAAGCCATATTCGCGGGGTAAGGTTGTATGGGGGCTATACAAAATAATGGACCGATTTTGATAGGATTCGTTCAAAAGAATACTATGTGTCAAATTTCATCAAATTATCTTGAAAATTGAGGCCTGAAGATTGCGTACAATGTTTACATGGTCACACAGATGGACGGACGGACATAACTAAATCGTCTTAGAAAGTTATTCTTAGCCGATTAGTATACTTTAAGGTGTTTTTAGGACCAATATTTTTGGGTGTTACCAACATCAACACAAACGCATAATACCCTCCTCACTATAGTGGCGTAGGGTATAATAAAAGGAATATGAGAATTTTTAAAAACTTATGAGTTATGATGTTTAAAAGTGGTAATTTGAAATATATTCCTGCCAAGGTAGGATTGAACTTGAGCCTGACCAAGAATTTATTAATTAATGAAAATTTTCTACAAAAGTACAAATATTAAATAAACAAAAAAAAATTGAAAAATTTTGAAAATATTTTTTTTTGATAATAAAATAATAAATATTTGTAAGTGACGATACATTTAGAATGATTTTTATTTGTTACTAACAAAATAACAAATCCATATTTTTTAATAGTGTTTTGCAAAAATTACAAAAAACCCTTACTGACATACAATCAAAATAAATTCAGCATGTGCTAAAATTAAGCTCTATTTTATTTAAGGCATTTTATTTTGTCTTCAGACAAATAATTTCACTCATACCTCAAGACCAAAGTTTCAAATCTTTATAAATCGTTTATAATTTAATCTCTTTCTTTATCATCTTTATGAAGTTTTTTGCTATTCATTAGAAAAAAAATCTCGAAAAAAACTGACTGTATAACTTTTTGACTAATATATGAGTATGTTTGTTTGTTTGTTATTTATTATTGTTTGTATAAATGTGTATGTTTATTTTAAGAAAATGTTTAAAAAATTTAGACAAATTTGTCATTTTTTAAGTACATAAACATAAATATTTACCTAAATATGTAGACACACAAATACATACGTAGTATGTATGTCCCGTTATGTATTAACAAGAAGAAAAAGGAACCAGATTCTAAATAAAAATGAGAAAAAAAATAAAAATATTATATAGAAAAGAATAAGTTGTTACGTAAATCTTTGTTTTCTTTTAAACGCACACATACATACATACATACACGCACACAATTGCTGTTGCTCTTCTTAAGGATTTTAAGTATTGTTTGCGTATTCAGGCAACGTTATCTGCTTATCACATTAAAATAATCCTAAATGGTTTTTTAACGGCACATTTAATCCATAAAGATGGCGGTCTATACAAATATGTTTATGTATATGTACGTATAAGTATGTATGTGTTTGTATTTAAAAGTAAATCATTTTGTAATATTTTTCTTTGTAACATCCTAGATGAGTTTTTAAAGCAAACAAACAAACTGCATATGTAAGTTGATGTGCTTTTCTTTTTTTTTTCTTTGGTTCCTTTAATAAAATATTGAATCTTAAGGATTTTGTTTGTACTTTATTGTAATATATTTACATTATTGTAGTAATGTTTGAGGTTATTATAAGGATTACTTTTACTTTAAATATATATATTTTTCATGCTTACTATTTATCAAGTAAGTAGGGTCACATTATGTGAGTGTTGGGGAAAAGAATTTGAATATAACTAATAAATTAAGCTGCTTGATCAACGTATTTGTACAAAAAACACAATGGTCAGTGGGGGAATTTGTTTGCCCATCATATTAAATGGTCACATTGTGTAACAGTGTATGAGAATTTGTGTCTTCTTGAAAATATGAAGGAGAAATAGTAGATGATCTTTCTAATCCTATAATGAACTGTTCTTTTTTTCATTAGCCTGAAATATTTTCTACAGTGATTCCTCAAAATTACAAAAGTACTTATTTAAGTAATGATTTGTAAGCGAGCGCGGTAAGTACTTGCCTCCAATGTCATCACCGTGTTAAAATACCAATCAAGAAGTAGTGAAAAAGGTTTTTTTTTATTTTAACTCATTACTTTTCAATGTAAGTTTTTGATGGGTATTAGTGATACAACAAAAATTTAAAATACAACTTCATCTACTGCAAAAAAGTGCAGATTAGTGTTTTATACTTTTTCAACATTCGTACAGACGGATATGGCTTAGTCTACTGAAATTGTGATTCTGAACCAAACTTTTAGCTTTGAAGTATTAAAAGCAGCAGCGCAAATGCAAAATACTTTCGCCCTGTGGTGGTTTTGAGCACAAATAGTCATAATTTTTTATTTTATAAAAAATTTTCTATTAAGTATTTATTTTCTCTTTATTAATTCCGTAGTAACGCACACAAATATTGGTCATACACCCACCTTAAAGTATATAGATCGACTCAAAATCACAATACTAATTCGATTTAGAAATGTCCATCCGTCCGTCCGTCAGTCCGGCTGGCTGACTGTCCATATAAACCTTGTGCGCAAGCTACAGCCCACAATTTTTAAGATATTTTGATATTAGGTATTTGGATCATACATATGTATTTCTCGGCATAGGACGATGCCTATTGAAAATAGTTAAAAAGGGTTCATTATTTCACCTAGCCCCCATACAATCTGACCTTCCGATTTGGGATTTTTAACTCATAATTACATCAAATATACTACTATCTCTCCAAAAATTGACACAACTAAGTTTTATATAGGCATAAATCACCATGACAATTTTTGTAATGGTACAAACCCCCTTGAAAAAATCTTAATCTTAAACGTTCAAAATTGACTCATAACCATTAGTATAATTAACCTTTAAATAAAAATACATCCGTTCTCCCAATTTGTTAAGGATCAGTCAATATTTGACCCTAACTCCCATATAAAGGCTTTTTTAGAAATTTAGTTTTTCATCCATAAATTGCTTAAATACATCGGAATTAAGGTAAAATTCAAAATTTAAAGGGTAGGGAGCTCGAGGCAGTTAACCTGACAAACGCGAAACCATTCGACGCAACAAAAGCTGAACTAAAAATATGGTTGAGAGAATCCTATAAGGCCTCTTGGAATAATGAAACAGTGGGTAGAACCACGAAGATTTTATGGGATGACCCTGATGAGAGCAAGACGAAAAACTTCCTCAAAATGAGCAAGTCTGAAGTTAGTATGATGGTACGTATTCTGAGTGGACACACAGGATTACGAGCACATCTATGCAAAATTGGACGTGCGGATTCAGACCAATGTAGGGCATGTGGAGAGGACAGTGAAACTCTGGAGCACTTTCTTTGACACTGCCAGGCATTCGTCGAAGTTAGATCCAAGTATCTTGGAAGTGATGTTATTCCGGAAATAACATTCCTGACTAACACTGATTGGAAGATTCTTAGGAATTACGTTCAGGAAACTGAGTTTATGAACACTGAAAAATAATGCATTCAGTTCCTTTTTTTCATGATAAGGAGCGCACAACAGGCCCGATAGTGGCCTAGGTGTATTTCTTCGGATTTGATGTAGTATACATCGTCCTATCAACCTACCTACCTACCTACCCTTCATGATGTAGGGTATCACATGCACGTCTATACTTTGCACATGTAATTGTTAATTAACTACTCTAGGTATTAGAGGCGTTGCTAATTATGGACCGACCCTTATAAAATTTGATAATATTTAGTTATAATAAAAATATATATATATGTTAAGAAAAGATACATAAAATTTTAATTAGAACTTTTAATAACTCAAAATTTTTAAAGAATTTAAAATAATATTTATTTGTTAAAAATATTTGTATATCATTTAACATATTCATACATATTTGTTTGCATTATACACAATTACATTCTTACTTGACATACATTTGGAAAAAGATATTCTATTTTTAAATATGTAAGTATATACGCCAAATAACAATTACAGTAAATCATTAATCTAACAGAAAAAAATAAAAATAAATTGCTGATGTTTTGTTTATTTATTTCAGTCGTTTTTTTTTTTTTTTTTTTTTGTTTTATTTTGTAACTTAGAAGACCTAAAAATTATAAATTCATAAAAGGAAAAATATGGTTTGATGGCGATAAAACAAAATTATATTCAACTTTTTTCTGTTGTTTCTAAATTAAAATGAAATACAATACTAAAAGCTAACAAACAAATAAACCAACAAACAGACAGACAGACAGACAAACAACAACAAAATAAAGAAAAACAATAAGATATGATAAACAATGAAATAATGAAGAATAACGAAAAATATGGAAATAAAATACGACCATTACAAATAAACTCTCTTTTATACTAAGACATTTGAATATATATTCCCACAAAAAATGGGAACACCAGAAATGTTTATACACATATACATCTATATATTTATATTTCCTACTTGGAACAATGACAAAAAAGTAGGTCTGGTATTTTAAAATACTAAAAAGACCATTAGTTACGCCTTAAAGTATGCTTCAAGGAGATTATCTTACATCAATGTTGATATTTACGTAAGTTTTTTCTATTTCATTTTTCCACTTCTTTTTTTTGTCATCGTTCATTTCTTGGTTTGTGTTGCTGTAGTTGCTGATGTTGTTATTGTTGTGGTATCTTGAAAAACGTTTATTTTACCATTTACTTTATTCATAATATAGAGGTTTATTGTTTTTGTTCTCATTGTTGTTTCTGCTGCTGTTGTTTTTGTCATTGTTGTTATTTGTTTACCAAACAACACCCGACACTGGATATATTACACACTCAAGGAAACAAATTTAGAATAAGGAATGCAGCAATGAATACGTTTAAAGATCAGGAGCGTAATAAAAACCAATTATGTTTTACAATAATATAAAAATGTTCAAAACCTGAATAATATATTTATTACCAATTTATTCGTCGTATATTCGAATTTCTTTAATCTTTATATATTACCCTTACGCCGATATACAATATCGGACAAAATAAAGTGCAAAAGTGCTCATGCTATATTCTTTCAAAGAAAAATCTGTTAAATGATTAATGAATATGGAATTTCTTCTAATTCATTTAGTTTATATACAATGCTATAAAAATAACAATAAAACAAAATTATTCCACCTAAAATTTTTTTGTATATCATCTAAAATCAAAGTAAATGCACTCTCTTGTCGGACAAAATAAAGTGTAAATTTTATATGTATATCATTATTTAAATTTCTTGTATATCAATATTTCTTATCTATTTTGGTTCTGATTTGAATATCTGGATCTACTTAAGCCATTTTTGCAATTTTTTACCATTCCCCCATACGATTATTTTCAAAAGAAGTTAGTTAGTTAGTTAGTTAGTTAGTTAGTTAGTTAGTTAGTTAGTTAGTTAGTTAGTTAGTTAGTTAGTTAGTTAGTTAGTTAGTTAGTTAGTTAGTTAGTTAGTTAGTTAGTTAGTTAGTTAGTTAGTTAGTTAGTTAGTTAGTTAGTTAGTTAGTTAGTTAGTTAGTTAGTTAGTTAGTTAGTTAGTTAGTTAGTTAGTTAGTTAGTTAGTTAGTTAGTTAGTTAGTTAGTTAGTTAGTTAGTTAGTTAGTTAGTTAGTTAGTTAGTTAGTTAGTTAGTTAGTTAGTTAGTTAGTTAGTTAGTTAGTTAGTTAGTTAGTTAGTTAGTTAATAGGAACAGACCATTTTAGGAATCAAAGCGAGAATTACAAAATTTCCTTCATATTTGGATTTTGCAGCAAGCATTTCATTACCATCCAAATCCTTCTAAACGAACGCCCCTGACTCAAAGAAGACTAAACTAACGTTCTTCACATGCCACCAAAAATTTGAAAATATTTCTAGTTTCAATATAATATCTCCTATATACCAATGTTTGGTTTACTTGGTAATCGTATATATTGTGACTGCTCATAAATTTTAACAGAAAACCAATGTCCTTTAGCTTATTTTTTTTGTTTTATATGGTTGTCATACTGGTTATCCATAGTTGCTGTTGTTCGTGTTTGTGTGCGGTGTGCTCCACTTGGCAAACATAACGGAAATACACCAGACAGGCATTAAATGCTAGTGACACATACAAAAGCAACAGTATACAGTTTTTATATTGGTTTATGTAAGTATTCTTTCTACACAAACGCACACACTGTTCTGCATTTATGAAATAAATAGTCAATTCTATAGTGTTCCAGCTAAAATATGAGTAGGCAGGATGTAAGAAAATGAGGCTTCTTAAATTACAATACACGCATTTTTGGGCTCATTATATCACTTTGTGTGTCTTTTCTTTACTTAGTTTTTCTGTAGTTGCCCATTATTTTTCTTTTTTTGTTTCCTACTACTTAGTTATATATTTTCTATTACAGTTAAGAAGATTGTGGGCTAGTTGGGAAAAACCTATACTTTTCGTGGTGTTGGTGGTAATGGTAGTACGGAGGGTTATTTAGAAAATTTAGTCTTTAAATGTTAAATACGTGCGTTTCGTTAACGGTTGTTTAGGTTTTTTGTTCTTTACTAGTTGTTGTTATTATTCTTCTTGTTATCTCATAAGTATTCGGTACTTTTACATAGTACATCATAAGGTGGCCTTGGCTTTTTGTATTATAAATATTAGCTAGAGGTACGAATAAGTTCGTTTTATATTTTAGTTTTCCATATTCTTCTATTTGATTATAAATTAGTTACATTTAAAGACAAAATTTAAGTTTCCGTAAAAATTTTACCGTAGTCTTATTTTGTTACATAATGTTATTTATGTAAAAAATTTTTCCCCTACCCAATATTCACTATCCGTAGTTGTTTTCTATAAGTGTGTTTGTAAGTGTAATTCTATTGTATATGGTAATTTTTACTTTATGAGGCCAAATGCTTTCATTTTGTTTGGCCTTTATTATCCTGTTGCTTACTTGCCATCATTGTCATTTTCACATCTTGGATTTGCCAAGAAAATGTTCATATTTTTTTTCTTTTGTCATATTTTCTAGATTTTTAAGGTATATTTCGAATCTTTATAATGTTGGAAAATGAAAAATTGCAAGAATATTTATTATTCTACTGGCACTGTCGAGGCTGTATGTATGTACCACTAGTTACAGGACTCTATCTATATTTTAGTCTACAGTCTGCTCTATAGTAATGTATATGGTCTAGCATATAGCGTTTTATAGTCTAGTCTATAGTCTAGTACATAGTTTAGTCTATAGTCTAGTCTATAGTATAGTCTATAGTTTTGTCTATAATCTAGTCTATAGTCTAGTCTATAGTCTAGTCTATAGCCTAGTCTATAGTCTAGTATGTAGTCTAGTTTATAGTCTAGTTTATAGTCTAGTCTCTAGTATAGTCCTCTAGTCTAGTCTAAAGTCTAGTCCAAAGTCTAGTCTAAAGTCTAGTCTAAGTCTAGTCTAAAGTCTAGTCTAAAGTCTTGTCTAAAGTCTAGTCTAAAGTCTAGTCTATAGTCTAGTCTATAGTCTAGTCTATAGTCTAGTCTATAGTTAGTCTATAGTCTAGTCTATAGTCTAGTCTATAGTCTAGTCTATAGTCTAGTCTATAGTCTAGTCCTATAGTCTAGTCTATAGTCTAGTCTATAGTCTAGTCTATAGGTCTAGTCTATAGTCTAGTCTATAGTCTAGTCTATAGTCTAGTCTATAGGTATAGTTATAGTCTAGTCTATAGTCTATAGTCAGTCTATAGTAATAGTCTATAGTCTAGTCTGATAGTCTAGTCTAGTCTAGTCTATTAGTCTAGTCTATAGTCTAGTCTATAGTCTAGTCTATAGTCTAGTCTATAGTCTAGTCTATAGTCTAGTCTATAGTCTAGTCTATAGTCTAGTCTATAGTCTAGTCTATAGTCTAGTCTATAGTCTAGTCTATAGTCTAGTCTATAGTCTAGTCTATAGTCTAGTCTATAGTCTAGTCTATAGTCTAGTCTATAGTCTAGTCTATAGTCTGTCTATAGTCTAGTCTATAGTCTAGTCTATAGTCTAGTCTATAGTCTAGTCTATAGTCTAGTCTATAGTCTAGTCTATAGTCTAGTCTATAGTCTAGTCTATAGTCTAGTCTATAGTCTAGTCTATAGTCTAGTCTATAGTCTAGTCTATAGTCTAGTCTATAGTCTAGTCTATAGTCTAGTCTATAGTCTAGTCTATAGTCTAGTCTATAGTCTAGTCTGTATCTAGTTTATAGTCTAGTCTATAGTCTAGTCTATAGTCTAGTCTATAGTCTAGTCTATAGTCTAGTTTATAGTCTAGTCTATAGTCTAGTCTATAGTCTAGTCTATAGTCTAGTCTATAGTATAGTCTATAGTCTAGTCTATAGTCTAGTCTATAGTCTAGTCTATAGTCTAGTCTATAGTCTAGTCTATAGTCTAGTCTATAGTCTAGTCTATAGTCTAGGTCTATAGTCTAGTCTATAGTCTAGTCTATAGTCTAGTCTATAGTCTAGTCTATAGTCTAGTCTATAGTCTAGTCTCTAGTCTCGTCTATAGTCTAGTCTATAGTCTAGTCTATAGTCTAGTCTATAGTCTAGTCTATAGTCTAGTCTATAGTCTAGTCTATAGTCTAGTCTATAGTCTAGTCTATAGTCTAGTCTATAGTCTAGTCTATAGTCTAGTTATAGTCTGTCTATAGTCTAGTCTATAGTCTAGTCTATAGTCTAGTCTATAGTCTAGTCTATAGTCTAGTCTATAGTCTAGTCTATAGTCTAGTCTATAGTCTAGTCTATAGTCTAGTCTATAGTCTAGTCTATAGTCTAGTCTATAGTCTAGTCTATAGTCTAGTCTATAGTCTAGTCTATAGTCTAGTCTATAGTCTAGTCTATAGTCTAGTCTATAGTCTAGTCTATAGTCTAGTCTATAGTCTAGTCTATAGTCTAGTCTATAGTCTAGTCTATATAGTCTAGTCTATAGTCTAGTCTATAGTCTAGTCTATAGTCTAGTCTATAGTCTAGTCTATAGTCTAGTCTATAGTCTAGTCTATAGTCTAGTCTATAGTCTAGTCTATAGTCTAGTCTATAGTCTAGTCTATAGTCTAGTCTATAGTCTAGTCTATAGTCTAGTCTATAGTCTAGTCTATAGTCTAGTCTATAGTCTAGTCTATAGTCTAGTCTATAGTCTAGTCTATAGTCTAGTCTATATCTAGTCTATAGTCTAGTCTATAGTCTAGTCTATAGTCTAGTCTATAGTCTAGTCTATAGTCTAGTCTATAGTCTAGTCTATAGTCTAGTCTATAGTCTAGTCTATAGTCTAGTCTATAGTCTAGTCTATAGTCTAGTCTATAGTCTAGTCTATAGTCTAGTCTATAGTCTAGTCTAGTCTATAGTCTGGTCTATAGTCTAGTCTATAGTCTATAGTTCAAACAATATTATACGACGATTAAACTTTCTGATGAAATCAAATACATATTTTTTAAATTCCCACAACTTCGAAAACCATTAGGGTATTCAAAATTCGTTCAGTTCCTATTAACTACGCACTTGCATATTACATTACATTTTCATACATTTACCCAACTTAACATTATTGTTTAGTTTTTTGTTACAGTAAATATTTGACAATACATTACATCCATACAAATTATGTATGTTACATGTTTACTTAAAAAATAATAAAACAAAAATTACAAAAAATACTTAAAACTCATATGCATTAAAAAAAAGTTTAGTACTTATAAAAAGTTTTTTCCACAGCCTTAAATATAAACAAAATGTGCACATACCTTTAAACACAAGGTTTTGAATTTTAAATCTTCTAAAAGTAAATAAAATTGTTATTATATATTTTGTTATTTTTACAAAAAAAATAACATTTTATCATTTCTTTACTATTGTTGTTATAAATTATTATTAATAACCTTGTGTTTTAAAAATGTAAGTTTAAAAAACCGTAAATAGAAAAATATATACTCATGAATAATTTTCAAGAACATTTTTTTTCTTGCTACTTATTGTAGAATTAAAATTGCTAACTGACTTATATCATCAATTTGTTTGTGTTTTCTTTTATTTATGTTTTGATATTTAGTCCTTAGAATATGATGACCTTGTGCTCTTAATACTTCTTTTGATATAATTATGCAGCTGGTTGAGAGTGAATTTGAAAAAATTAATATCGCACAAATATTTCATGAGGAAACTATGATAACATTACAGGTGTATTCTCGCTGAGTATAGTAAGTACTGGAAATTACACAAGTATTCTATTGCAAAAATGGTTCCTCTTTTATGGAGAAATAACTTTATGTTGTATACATTTTCTACACAAAACTATTCTTCGAAAGAAAATGTCTATAGAGATGAGTTCTCTCTAAGTAAGAAATGTTCTCTGGAAAACTGGACTTTCTGTGAAATGAAATTTCTATAGAAAACTGTTTTTTTTTTTCTATAAAAAAGCGGTCTCACTGTGAGAGAAATTTATTATAGAAAACTAGTCTCTCTGTGAGAGAAGTTTTCTGTAGAAAACTGGTATCGCTGTGAGAGAAAAGTTCTTTAGAAAACTATTCTATCTGTGAGAAAAATTTTCTATAGAAAACTGGCTTCTCTGTAAGAAAAATTTACTATTGAAAACTGGCCTCTCTGCAAGAGAAATTTTCCATAGAAAACTGGTCTCTCTGTGAGATAAATTTTCTATAGAAAACTAGTCTCTCTGTGAGAGAAGTTTTCTGTAGAAAACTGGTGTCTCTGTGAGAGAAAAGCTCTATAGAGAACTGGTATCTCTGTAAGAAAAATATTCTACAGAAAACTGGTCTCTCTGCAAGAGAGACATTTTCTAACTGGCCTTTCTTAGTTTCCCTGTTTAAGGAACATTTGAGTGTTCAATTTGAATAAAAACTGTATTATCAACATCCACCAAAAAAGCAATTCTTACACCTAAAATAGATACTACTTATGCCATAAAATTATGAATAAAAAATATAAATTTTTAATTTGACAACTTTATGGTAGTTTTAGTGAAAAAATAACAACAATAATAACAAGACTAAAAAGCAACAGTAACTGAATCCTTGGGGATAACGGAAGAAGCAATAGGGTGGTCTCAAAAAAGTTAGGGTTTTAATAATTCCAAAAGCTATTTTTTACAGACATTCGAATAAAACATGTAGAAAAATTATTTTTATTTATTTTGAGACTCCATACAAATGGAGCTACCCTAATGCTCACACATAAAAGTCATATTGCGTTTATATTTTTTATGCATAGTTTAGTGATTTTTTTTGTTGTTTCATCCAAAGTTGCATCTATGGTGTTATAATACAATTATGATTTCCTAAGGGACATTTTAAAAACGACGTTTGACATTTTATTATTTTTTGCTTTCCTTTTTTTCCCCGATTACTTGTTGTTGTGTGTCTCAACAATTTATTATCAAAAATTGTAAAATAACACGCTGAAAGGTCATAAAATTATACGAAATAAAAGGAATATTACACTAAAATGTATAATAAAAAAATAATTTACAAACAAAAGAAAGACACAAAAAAAAACAAACAGTGGCAAATACAGATTCTTATCATTTTGTGTGGATATTAAATGAAAATAACCACTATTCAAAAACAAACTCATACAAGACAGCGAGTTCAATAGTATCAAATTACAAGACAAACGTAACAATATCTTTAAAATCTCAACCCTAAAACAACCCCCAGACTGGATGCTAGTAGCAGAAAGTATAAAGCGTGAATTTAATAAGAAATTATTTGGTTTTTACGAATGGCATTTTGTAATTCAAGGCACAACTAAAATTATTATTACGAAAAAAAATCAAAACGATCTCATTATGAATATTTTCCATATAAAGGTATCATATTAAGGAAATAAAAAAGTTTAAAATATATTTTTCGATATTATGAAATTTTGAATGTGTATCAGTAAATATTTTGACACAGTGTTTATTAAAAGATAAAATTTCATTCGTTTGAATGGAAAATTTGTATTTCGTCAATTCTATAGAAATGTTATTTCTTATGTTTCTCTCTTATAAAGATAAGTTTTTTACGGAAAAATTGTCCCTTAATGAGTAAAGTTTTCCTATCTGCTTTCTTAAAGAGGTAATTTTTTATTGAATATTCTATTTAAGAAAAATAAATTTTCAATAGAATATTTATTTCTAAATTAGAAAAAATTTTTAGTTTTTAATAATTTTCTATTAAAGTTATAAATAAAAGTTTTCTATCGAAATTATCCCGCTCAATGAGACCAGTTGTTAGTAGAAAACTACTCTCCCAAAAAGATAAGAAATCTTCTCTCTAAGTTATCAGTTTTCTATAAAAATTTATTTTTAAAAGTGATCACTTTTCTATAAAAAATTACTATCTCTTAATGAGCACTCTCTCAAAAAGAGAACAGTTTTCTATTGACAACTTCTCCCTCAAAGAAAACAGTTTTATATTGAAAACTGCTCTCTCAGTTTTCTTTATCAAAGAGTTCAGTTTTCTATACAAAACCTCTATATTATCATTTATCAAAGAGACCAGATTTCAACATAGAAAATTTCTCTCTCAAAGAGACTAGTTTTCTATAGAAACTTTCTTTCCCAGCGATGAAATTATCTTTTATAAAATTTCTATCTTTTTTATGGTAATAAGTATTCTATAGACAATTTTTCTCTCAAAGGGAAAACATTTCTATACAAAATTTCTTTTTGGAAAATCCCATAACTTTAATCTCTCAGAGACACCATATATTTTTTAATGAAAATGTCTCTCTTAGAGATACCAATTTTCTAAGAACTTTCTATATTAGAACAAAAAACTTCTCTCTTAAAAAGAGAACTGTTTTCTATATAAAATTTCTCTCTCAATAAGAGAACAGTTTTCTATTGACAACTTCTCCTTAAAAGAGAACAGTTTTCTATAGAAAACTTCTTTCACAAAGAGAACAGTTTTCTATTGAAAACTGCTCTCTCAAAGAGAACAGTTTTCTATAGAAACCTTTTTTCTCAAAGAAAACAGTTTTCTATAGAAAAATTCTTTATAAAAGATTCTTTATAAAGTTTCTTTATTATCATTTATCAAAAAGATCAAATTTCTATATATAAAATTTCTCTTTCAAAGAGAGTAGTTTTCTATAGAAACTATCCTTTCCAGCGATACAAGTATCTTTTATAAAATTTCTCTCTTTTTTATGGTAATAAGTTTTCTATAGACAATTTTTCTCTCAAAGGGAAAACATTTCTTTACAAAATTTCGTTCTTAAAAATCCCAGAACTTTAATCTCTCAGAGAGACAACATTTTTCTAACAAAATGTCTCTCGTAGAGATACCTATTTTCTAAGAATTTTCTCCATAAGAACGAATAGAAAATATATATCCCAAAGAGACGACTTTTTTAGGAAATTGCACTCTGATTGTTTGCTAATTTTTTAGGGGTCCAATTCATTCTTTGGGAGACCACTTCTCTATAGAAAATGTATCTCTAAGAGAGATCAATGTCTTCTGTATACTTTAAGATTTAGTTTCTTTGCATTTCCTTTGGAATAATTTCAAACCACTGTTCCCTCTATAACTCTTATATGTATGCCGGTAAAAATAAACGTCTCTAATGTTGCATGTTAGATTTCGTTTTCATAAAATTACCCCCCAACACAAGTAAGTAAGTAAAAATCTATGTTCGTTTTATTTTACCTCCGGTTAATGCAATAAGAATCAATATAACCAACAATAACAACAAAAATTGTAATATAAGCAGTAGTAGCAGCAACAACAACAATAACATAACATATCACATATAAATATTATTGTAAAAAATTAGGAATCAACAGTCTGTAACATTTGTTTTGTCATTCAATTTCTTGCCATTTGTTGCGACTTCTGTGTCTCCACTTTTTTTTTCTGCGAAACTTATAACAATAGTGTCTTGATAGAGTTGTCGTCTGGCTTTGCGTATATCACTGATGTAGACAAACATCTACAAGATAGAAAAAAAAAGAAAAGAAATCTGAAATAATAAAAGAACGTGTCGTCGGCTGTTCCTTTTAAGGTGGTTGTAAGTAGTTATGGCAGTAGCTGCCATCATAAGTATAAAAATATTATATATGACATTTAATATCATATTTGGCTTAAAGTATAAGATTTAGTTTTTGTTTAAGGATTGTTTAAGTGTGTTTGTTTGTACATTGTCTTCATGGGGTTATTTCTATTGATGCCATATACTTGTGAGTTTCAGCGTTATGGCTATAGTAGGGGTGGATACTGTTGCAGATCGCTAAGGAAGATAATTTCAACAAATTTGTTATAATTTGATAAGGTTTAGAAGAGAATACACGCAAAAAATCAAATACAATTAGATTTTCTGATAGTGGTTTGATGAAAGGGCAAATGAATGGTTTTGCTGAATAATTTCTACATGCTGAGAAATGAAATGTCAGTCTAGAAAATTATGTTGTCAAAGAAATATGTCATAATTAGAATCAATACAAACATCTGCAGAAAATATGTTTGTTTCTCGAACTTATTTAACACAACATGTAGCCTGACTCCCATGAAATAAATTTTCCCAATTATTAGATATGAATTTTATAGCAACTAAACAAATTTCCTATTGAAAGATTCTTAACAACAGAAAAGAAAAAATACATACAAAACATGATATATAAAAACGACAATATAGAAAATTTCTCGAAAATTGAAATCTCCACTAACAGAGAGGAATTTTTTATAGAAAATCGAGAAAGTATTTATCTAACTACGTCCATCTAAGAGCCACTTTTTTAGGGATCTGTTAGAAATACATAAAGAGATATTTTTCTACAAAAAAGTGGTACCTCTGTGAGAGAGATTATTTATAAGAGAGAGAGAGGGAGTAATTTTCTGTATAAACTGGACTTTCACCCGTGAAAGTAAATTCCCGTATAAAACTCATCTCTCTGAGAGAAAAATTACATATATTTTTCTACAAAAAAGTGGTACCTCTGTGAGAGAGATTATTTATAAGAGAGAGAGAGGGAGTAATTTTCTGTATAAACTGGACTTTCACCCGTGAAAGTAAATTCCCGTATAAAACTCATCTCTCTGAGAGAAAAATTAACTATAAAAACTTTCTAATTCTAGTTCTGTAATACTCTGGTCTTTCTCAATTTTCAGAAAGCTGGAAGCCCGGTCTCTCTGAGAGTGTAATTTTTTATAAGAAAACTAAACCTCTGAAATAGAATTTTCTATAAAGAAACTGGTCTCTCTGAGAGATAAATTTTCCACTAAAATCTGGTATCCCTGAGAGGGAGATTTTCGATTGAAAACAGGTCTCCCTGAGAGAGTAATTTCTTGTATAAACTGGTCTCCCTGTGAAAGTAAATTTCTGTATAAAACTGGTATCTCTAAGAGAAAAATGAACAATAGAACTTTTGCCTCTCTTAAAGAAAAGTTTTCTATAGAAAGTCGGTATCTGTGAAAGACAAATTTTCATAATACTATGCTCTCTAAGAGCGTAATTTCTGTAAAGTACTGACCTGTCTGAGAAAGAAATTTTCTACTAAAAGCTGGTCTTCCTGAGAGAAAAATTTTCGATTGGAAACTAGTCTCCCTAAGAGAGAAATTTTCTGTAGAAAATTGATCTCTCAAAGGGAGAAATTTTCTGTAAAAATATGAACTCTCAGAGAGAGAAATTTCCTATAAAAATCTGGTCATAAAATGAGATTTTTTATGGAAAACTGTTGCCATTAAAGGAGAATTTTTATAACAAACGGAACTCCCTGAATGATAAATTTTCTTTAAGAGAGAAATTTTTTATGAAAAAGCTTCTCTGATGTCTCTTAGAAAGAATTTTTCTATAAAAAAATTACATATATTAGCAAACCAATTTTCATAAAAATTTGCCCTGTTCTTGGGATTCGTTTTCTATAGAAAGATTGTATGGCTCTTCATAAAAATAAATTTCCTATAGAAAGTTGTTTTTTTTTTTTTTTGAGAGAGAACTGGTCTTTCTTAAAATGATATTTCCCAAAAAATTCTCTATAACAGAGAGTAGAATATCTATCGGTAGCAGAGATATAGAATATATCTTTATATGGAACATATTCTACACAAAAAATATATCTTATTTTATGTAGATCAAATATTTGACCAACAAAATTTCTTTCAGTATAAATAAGACACAGACATTAAACATTTTTTCACCATGTACAACAACTTATGCTACAATGATTTTTACGTATAAAAATTGCCAATAAAGCGAAGAAGACGTAATAAAAAAAAAACTGAATTTCCATAATCTAATATTGTACAAGTTATAAGCCTTCCAAATGACTCCCATTGGGAATTCATTTAAAGTGTTCATAGTCAGAAAGAGAGATTCATACTCAATGTATTGAATTGATGCGAAAATATTGAACGAACGAAAGAACGAACAAAACTCACACATGCACAAAATCAAGTAAGTAAGTCAGTATGTGTGTTTGTGATTACAAATTTATTCAAAGAAAACGTAATGTACTTACAAATACATGCTTGCATGAGTTTATATACATATGTAAGGATGTTTACTACTTTTCTCTACACAAACACATGAACTAGTACTTAAAACAGGACCAAGGATGAAAAAAATAAAAAAAGGAGTATTGGTAACAAACATATAAACATATGGAAACGAAGTTGTTTGCAGTAAAAGAAGGAGTAAAAAAGAAACGATACTTTTATTATAATTTTTCCGCTCACACACAAACATACACTAGATAAAAGCAAAGCTAACGAAGAAGTGCCAGGAAGTTAAAATGAAGAGCATAATAAGAAAGATTTTTTTTATTTTGTCACTGAACCTTCGCTAAAGTCGTTAGTTTTCTTCTCATACGAGTTGTATATTTTTTGTTTAATGTTCGTTTTGATTGTTATATTCGGTAAATGCAGGAGTAACAATATCACGACCAATGGTACATCCAAAAACGTACATTTTACTTTATGGAAAATCTGAATAAAATTGACATGACATATCCCAGACGTATTGCATGGGGAATATTAAAATCACAATACATACATACATATACATAGAGTATAGTAAAACGCATACAGGAAACAAATATACAACCACCCACAAACACTCATGCATAGAAAAATATGCGTATTGTTTAACACACACATACAGACAGTTGCAAAATTTAACAAATACAATGAAATATGAAAAAAAACACAATAAAAGAAAATACTAAACTTTATTCAGAACTTTAAACAAGAGGGTGTATTTATACAGAGAGGAAAAATAAACGGAAAAGAAGAAAACATGGTTTGTTACATATTCATTTAGACTTTATGAATATGTATCTGTCGTTTGAAGTATGACTGAATACTTTCGTCAAGTGCAGTATGGAACAAAATGTGATAGCAGGTACAAAGTTTATTTAGTTACAAAAATATAAATTTTCAAAAAATATTTAGATTTTTTTCTTATTATAAATATTGTTTAATATTTTGAGTAATTATGACGTATGATAAATATTTTCTAATTCCTCAATACTCATACGCTAAAGTAATTTATTATGTATTAAGTCAAAATTCATTGCATACTTTTAAGAGCATTTTTTGAATGAAATCAAATTAAATAAATTCTATTCATGTAGTTAATAATAATTTAAACAAATTTTTATAATTCTATTTCCATAAACATTTGATAAATGATTAGGAATAAGACGCAAAATATTTTAGAATTCAGTTTTTTTTCACACACTGTACATTTATGTCTACGTATTTTTTTATACACATACAATACTATAATATGTTTCCGCATAAATATGTAAATATATGCAAGTCTTATAAAAAATTTGATTGTTTTTCATTGAAACTGTTTTTTCTCCAATTTAAAAACTCCAGATTTGTTTTACAATTTGTCTCAAAAAAAAAAAAAAAAAAAAATAAAAATAAAAATAAAAATAAAAAAGTAAACATACAGGTTATTTGGTTTTATTTCTTCTAAAATTTGAATAAAAAATAGACTCAATTAAAAATAACGTATCACTCACACTTCAGAAATAAAACTTGTCTCTTGTCAAAAAGTATTATTTTTTATATCTTGGGAACAATGTAGATTTTTAAGGCAATTTTAAATGTTAAATTATAGAAAATAGCCGAGTTTTTATAGAAAAATTGCCTGCAACAAAAATGAGTTTTTTATAGAAAAACCGACTGAAATCGAAAAAAAAAATTTAAACATCTCTTCTACAAGATGAAGTTCCTTTTCTTTTTATGACAAATACATATGAGTAGGTTAGGTTTTCTTTAACAGAGTGAAGTTTTTAACTTCTGGACTTTTCTATAAGAAAATATTTTATATTATATATCTATGCAACGGATTGGCTTATTCTATAGAACGTTTCTTTGAAGCGGAATGTAGTTTACTATAGAAAATTTTTATGCTTAAAAAAATATTCTGTATTTAGAATAAAAATTTTTCTACAGAGAAGACATTTGAAACAGAGACGGTTTTCTAAAAACAACTATTTCTCAACTGAAATTTTAATGCAAGTTTCGATACAAAATTACATTACCACAGAATGAAGAATTTTATATATAATTTCTGTATAACAGACTTGTGTATTCTACCAAGGATATCTCTGCGACAGAGTCAATTTTTTCATAAATATTTTGTTTGATACAGAATGAGTTTTTTCTGGTAAATTTCTCTGAAACTGATTGAAATTTTTAATTTTCTTTGCAACATGGAGATATATTTAATAGAATATTTATATTGAAAGTAATGCTATTTTCTATAGAACATTTCTCTGGAATAATGTGTAGTTTCATCGAATATGGTCTGTTTTGAAAACACATTTTCAAAAAAAGTAAGAAATTATAGTCGGACGTGGCCGATCATATGATACCCTACAATAGTTGCGGGAATAAAATGAGATTTATCATTCATAATAAAGCAATTATGTTGAATTGTACCTTGCCACCGCGGTGGTGTAACTGCCACCAGTGTGCACCGATAAATGTACATATTTAAGCAATTGATTGATGAAAAACAAATTTTCTGAAAGAGACTTTATATATGGACCGATTCTCATAAAATTTGATGGATAGATTTATGTTATATAAAATTTCTTCTCGACAATAGTATTTTTATGCGAATTGTGGACATTTAAGTCATTTTCTTAAGGGAATTCGGAATGGTCATCAAGAGTCCCTTTTTGTCGAGATAAGAGTATATTAAACGTAATTAAGCTAAAAAGCCCAAATCAGAGGGTCATGTTGTATGGTAAATAGGTTCGTCTTTAGGCCAAAAGTATTACGCGTACCAAATATCATTGAATTATCAAATTTTATTGACTCTGATTACATTGGACGGATGAAGGACAGACGGACGGACATGGCTTTATCGACTACGAAAATGATACTAAGCGGATTGGTTTACTTTAAGTTGATTGGGGGACCAATATTTTTGTGAATTACAAACATAAGCATGAACGTATAATACCCTTCCCTTTATAGTGGTGTAGGATATAAAGATTTCTATGCGCTTTAAAAGGCTGTTTTCTATAGTAAATGTGTATATTTTATAAAGCAATTTCCTACAGAAAATTTCATTAGAAAGCCAGGAGCTTTATATGCCATTTTAAATTGTAGATTTTCTTACGAAACTAAGGAGAAATCTTAAAAGATACTGCTTTAAAGTCATAGAAGAAAGTCCGGCAAACTTACCGAATCAATACCACATATATGCTCAGTATAAGGTGGGACTAGATATTCCCATCGCAGAAAACCTGAACTGATGCCATTTTCAAACGAATCAATTGTCTGTAGAAAATTTCTTTAAAGTAAAGGAAAAATTTCCTTCCTTCTCCTCGTAAGAGAGCTAGTTTCTATAGGAAATTTTTCTCGGAAAAAGAGAGCAATTTTCTATAAAAAACTTCTCTTCGCAAGAGAGCTACTCTCTATAGAAATTTCTTTTCCTAAGAGAGGTATTGTTTTTATAAAACTTGTTTTCGTTAGAAAAAATTCTTTTCGTAAGAGAGTTAGTTTCTATAGGAAATTTTTCTCGGAAAAAGAGAGTAATTTTCTATAAAAAACTTATCTTCACAAGTGAGCTACTCTATATAGAAATTTCTTTTCCTAAGAGAGCTATTGTTTTCATAAAACTTGTTTTCATTAGAATTTTTTTTTTCGTAAGAGAGCTATTTTCTATAGGAAATTTTTCTTCATAGGAGAGCTATATTTTGCAGAAAATTTTCCTTCGTAAAGAGCTATCTTCTTTACAAAATTTCTCTTCATAGGAAAGTCATCTTCTATAGAACATTTCTTAAGAAAGCAAAAAAAAAATTGCTTTCAATACGTTTTCTATAAAAAATATACTCCAAAGCAGATAGTTTGAATTCTTAATAGAAATTTTTCAATAATTTTATCTAAGTTTCTTTTTTTAAATTTAACATAAAATATTTGGGAATTTTGAAAGTTTTAATCCTTACTCAGAGATATTATTTCATTAATATAAATTTAAATTAAAAAAAATTGTTTAAGAAAACTAAACACATGTTAAATAAATTAAAGAAACATATAATTAATTATTTCTTTAAACCAATTAATAAAATACCCACTTCCCGTCAATGGGTTAAGCCCTAAAACATAGTTTTAATTATACACAACAAAACACCCAAGGAATGGGTTGTTAATATTTCTTAAGATGAAAAGTGGTTAGAAAACATTCTTTAAACGCAAACCTAATTGCTCAAGCAGAAATACACAAGCATTTTGTTTAAATTTTAAAACAACATACAGACATTTGAATATGGTAGAATTTTGTTTTTTTTTTTTTTTTTTTTTTTGGTAGACATACTCATATATACAAATTTATATTATAGGGTACAATGACAGCAGCAGACTATATAGAATTTAAAGCCTTTAATCAAATTATTCTATGAAGTATATTAATTACTTAACATACTTTCGACTCTACTCAAACAAAAACAATGCAAGGAATGTTTGTTTATTCTACTAGAATATATGTATGTATGTATGAGTATGAGTACATACATATGTATATAAATTTAAGTATGAGCCCGTTACGCATTCCTTACAATAGATTGATATATTTATTTACACACTTTACATTAGAGAAATATTTCTATGCCTATTCCTATCAAGTAACCATAACCACCACCCCGACCATTATCAACACAACATAATTTTCTAATTTCCAATGTAAGGCACTCAACCAACAAACCCACACACATCCAAACATTCAAATGTAGATTCAAATTTGTAGAGTTACTTTATAATGTGGCGGTTGTAAAATTTCAAAAGGTGTTGAAAATAACAACAACACAAATATACGTTAATTTTATTATCCTCATTAAATATATGTATGTATATGTATAAATGTACATAAGTATGTAAATATGTATTCCTTTACTAACAAATCAAGGGGGTAGAAAATTTCAAGGATAAAATTACAATATCTTTTGTTATGCCTGTATTTGTATGCTTATACATACATACATTGGTAAGTATGTGTATGAGCTTTAGCTATGATTGTGATTTTAATTAATATCTTCAGCCGCGATTCAGGGTTTAATGGTGGTTTTGCCATTTTTCTAGGTTTCATGGAATAAATTATTATAGTTTTCGTTAATATCGTAAAGATTTAAAATACCCATTAAACAGTTTGTTACTTTTTATTTTGTTAAAATTTATTAATTAGTTTATAAATTTACGCATTTTGCTAAAAGTGTGTGTTGCTTATTAATATGTCTGATATGTGTTTAAGTTTTATTGCCAAATAAGCTGCGTATATTTTTCTAGTGATATTTTAATGTCTTAGTTTTGCAATGAACCCCAAATGTATACAAATATTTTTATGGTTAAAACTATAAATAAATTTAAGTAGTAAGAAATGAAAATAATTTTGTGAAAATTTATGACTTAATAAAATGTTTTTTGTTTATAAATTTTAATATATACATTTCTTGGATTACTTCCCGCCAAGGAAGGCGATTATAATATTAAGAAAATAATTTTAAAAATAGTTTAAAATATTTTTCTTAATATTATAAAGAATTGTGTAGATTTTGCGGTTCAATGTGTTTAACACTTTTTGTGGAAATATGTTTTTAATAAAGCACCTAACTAAAGCATCACTAATTAATCTACACAAATAGTAGTTGTAAGTTTTTTTAAAAATTTTAAAAACAAATAACTGTGGTCAAATTTTGTAGTAATAGTTTACTAATATATTTAAATTGAACCGATACTAGCTAGAAAAAGCTTTTACTATCGAATAATGTGTTGAAATGCCAAAATTTACTTTTTTACATTTGTTATTGAAGGAAAGTAATTAGAAAAAAGTAATTAGAAAAATTAGATAAAGTAAATCACATGGAAACACATATAGAGCTTCTGAAGCTTCATGAAGAAGATGACTAATGAATTACCATATATATATGAAGCACATTATTAACAAGACGTTATCCGACTACTTCTAAATAACTAACTAACTAACTAACTAACTAACTAACTACTAACTAACTAACTACTAACTAACTAACTAACTAACTAACTAACTACTACTAACTAACTAACTAACTAACTACTAACTAACTAACTAACTAACTAACTAACTACTAACTAACTAACTAACTAACTAACTAACTAACTAACTAACTAACTAACTAACTAACTAACTAACTAACTAACTAACTACTAACTAACTAACTAACTAACTAACTAACTAACTACTAACTAACTAACTAACTAACTAACTAACTAACTAACTAACTAACTAACTAACTAACTAACTAACTACTAACTAACTAACTAACTAACTAACTAACTAACTACTAACTAACTAACTAACTAACTAACTAACTAACTAACTAACTACTAACTAACTAACTAACTAACTAACTAACTACTAACTACTAACTAACTAACTAACTAACTACTAACTAACGAACTAACTACTAACTAACTAACTAACTAACTAACTAACTAACTAACTAACTAACTACTAACATAACTAACTAACTAACTAACTAACTAACTAACTAACTAACTAACTACTAACTAACTAACTAACTAACTAACTAACTAACTAACTACTAACTAACTAACTAACTAACTAACTAACTAACTAACTACAACTAACTACCTAAACTAACTAACTAACTAACTAACTAACTAACTAACTAACTAACTAACTAACTAACTACTAACTAACTAACTAACTAACTAACTAACTAAACTAACTAACTACTAACTAACTAACTAACTAACTAACTAACTAACTAACTAACTAACTAACTAACTACTAACTAACTAACTAAACTGAGCAAGAAGAACACTAACAAGTAACTTACTAACTGAGCAAGAACAACACGTTTCGCTATATTCGTTTATTGCCATTCGTTTCTTATTGCCGTTACACAATTTTGTTAAAAAATGGGGAAAAATATACAATTTTAAAAAATTCCAAAAAAAAAATTATTTAATTCCTAAAATTTAAAAAAATTATGAGAAAAATTTTTAATTTTTTTATATAACTTGTAGAGGTTCTATAAGATGCGGCAGAGTCGAATTTATTACTCATACTTGATTTCATTACAAATTGCATAATGGTGAGAAAATGTTTAATAATCTAACAATCTTCAAAATCTTTTCTTACGATATTTGATATTTTATTTGATTTTCTATGTCTACAAATTTTTGTGATTATTAATTTTTGTAATATAAAAAAAACACGTTTATATTCCATCCGTAGTTACGCGGTTTCTAATTTCAATACAAATTATTTTTATTGTAAGCCTCTTAAATTTTTGCAATTAATAATATAAACATCTTTTTATTTAGAAACATTTAATGGTTTCGTAGAAAGTATAATGTCCATTTATGTTTGAAAATTATATAATTTATAGGGTAACAGATATTATTTAAAACAAAACTTAACATTTGAAATCACAGAAGGTGTTTTGAAAAGAAAATTTATTGAATTTCGTTTGGTTTAAATTATAAAAATTTTACCATTTATATCTGTCTTAAATTTTGTATTTATTATATATCATTAAACTGTTTTTATATACCCATCTCATAACTCATTCCATACAGTGGTGTCCTTTTTATTATTGTTTCTATTAATTATGTTTACTTAGTCATATGATAATCAAATAAATAATAATAATAATAAAACAGAACAAACAAAATGGAGAAAAAAAACCTCCAAATTACACCTTAAAATTAAAAATAGAAAAATAAAAGAAACACCTACACTCATAAATTAGACTAATTAAAAAACAATTTAAAAAAAATAATAATAATATATGAGTGTGTTTATGAATAAATTAGCAAAAGACAACAAAAAAAGGAAATATAATTAGAAGAAAGGAAAAAAATTAATATAGAATGGCATAAATATGTACATAAGTAATTCTTATTAAATTATGGACTTATTTAGATATCTAGCCCTAGATTTACATGATGAAAAATGTTTTCTTGTCTGGGCTGTATCATAGCTGACATTTTCGTTTGGTGGTGGATCAAAATATAAAAATTGTGTTTAAGTAAAATCCTGTAAATTGAAGGATAGGTGTAGTTACATATATTTCATGTATTTCAAAGTGTAATGTTCATATGTACGTGTTATGTAATAGCTTTGATTTACACACATACAAAAATGCTAATTTGGATGTTTGTCTGTCTGTTTACGGCATCTCTATGTAATATGATTATAAATTAGAAGATTATAATTTATTAATAATTAAGCTTTTTTATTTGTTTTTAATTCGGTGTGTAGTTAAGCAAATATACATAATTGTATTTACATTGATGTAATGTACATGTAAAATAAATCACGTTTAATAATTACACTAGTAATATATACACATGTGTACGTATTATGATCCAGATGCAGTATTATTTTACCAACAATTTTATAAAAAATTTATGATTTTTTTCACCTGCAACATAATTTACATCAAGTATTTTATAAACCAGCTGAATTACGAACATTTCTTCAAAATTTTGCCCGTTAATAGGTTCCACAACGTCTGTGAAGTTTTAGGGAAAAACATAATGTACTTTTGATGAACAGCCAGCCATCCAGCCGGACGAACAAACGGACGGACATGTCTTAATCGACTCAGAAAGTAATTCTTTCTTAGATGGGGGCAGTGGGTTAATATAAATTTGGTAGAGGGATTTACGTCTACATTAAGCTTATTTATGCAGCATATCATCCTAATTTCAGTGTTTATAAGCGAATTTTGAAAATCAATTTTCTACCGGGGACTTTGTATGGGGGATAAGGTCAAATGATGACCAATGATAACAAAAATTAGCAGTATCAAGTATCAAGCGTTATTAAGACTTACATATATAGAACTAAGTTTTAACGATTTTTGGAGTGCTTCAAGAATAGTAATAAAATAATGGACTGATTTCAACCATTTTCTATAGTTTTCGTCGCCAAATTTCATCAAATTATCTTAAAAATTACGACTTGTACAGTGCGCACAAGGTTTACATGGACACACAGACGGACAGACAGACAAAACAGACAGACGGACAGACATACAGACGGAAGGACTGATGGACTGACGGACAGACGAACAAAGCTTAATCGACTCAGAAAGTAATTCAGAACAGATTGGTATACTTTAAGGTGGGTTTAGGACTAATATTTTTGGGTGTTACAAACATCAGCACAAACGCATAATACTTAGCCTCCCCACTATAGTGGAGTAGGGTATAAATATGGTATCAACTCCACTAAATGTATGTTTTAAATTAAAGAACAATAAATATTTTCTTCGAATAAAATTCTGCCATTCAAGTAAACTATGTATAAAAGCTCCCAGCAATTCGCAAAAGACACTGAATAGTAAAATGGAAAAGTTTTCAATTTTTATTCAGTTTGAATCAAATAGAGAAAAAGTCTACCAAGTTCAAAAAGATATCAACGCATAATTTCAAAAATACTTTCATTTAAACTTTTGATAATAAAAAAATCATATTGCAGCTCCAGTATGAATAAACTTTGGATGCTAAAGATAAAAACGAAAAAAAAGTCACAACTTTGTTTAAAGGAAAAACTATAGAGTTTAAAATTTTCATTTGAGAGTACAAAATATTCCCATGTTTATATTTGCTTAGGTGTGTTTGTAAATAGAGGGCTGCTGTATGAGTATGTGTATGACAACATGTTGTTTGAACTGCTATATATGGAAAATATATATAACGTTAGACTAACAAAAGCATTTTCAATATAGTACTAGTTTAAATGTTAAAATACAGAATAAAGTACTTTCAGGCATTACACACGGCAAAGCACAACTTAAGGAGTTGAATGTATTCTCATTATTTAACAACAAAACACAAAATGGTACAAACACAAACTTCATTATCATAGTTTTCATTATTATCATCAGCTTGAACAGCAACTTTATACTCATCATCATCATCATCGTCAGCATTCTCATCGCATTCATCTGAGTCGGTATTATAACCATGAGCAAAATCATACGATTCAACAAGTTAAACACAACGCAGTCAGTCATAAGGCGACAAATGCATTGAGGGCAATAGAGTTTGTATTTGGTAGATTGAATGTGTGTAAATGTGTGCGTAAGTATTTACCATCATACATACATATACATTCAAGGAACTTGATAGTTGTGACGCCATATCCCTACCACCGTACTAATATGTATGACAACTACTACCATAACATTAACCATATTTTGTTTAAGGATTTTACTGTTTTTTGTAGTTTTATTTAGAATTGTAAAAGTTTGAGGTTTTTCTTTCGTTATTTTTTCAAGGAATGTTTTAGAAAATGAGAGGGGTAAAACAACCTAAACTCTAATGCAGTTTGAATATGCAGTAATAAATGAATTCAAGGATTTTTGGCGTTCTTTTTTTATATGTAGAAAAATAAATTTATGGAGGCACACAACTGCATATAATATGTGAACAAATTTTACAAAGATTTTAAATAAGAGAGATTTAAAGAAGATGAAATAAATCGTTGTTTATTTAGTTCAAGGTCCATTAAAGCAGCATTTCTGATGTAAATATAAATGATCGAATAATTCTTGAGGTTTGCGGATTTTTCTTTAAAAATAAAAACAAATAAGAAAGTATAGTGGGGAGTGACCGACCACATGATACCCTATACCAGTTATGAATATTAAATGTGATTTATTTTTCATAATAAAGTATTTATCTTCAATTTAACCTGTTTCAATATAACCTTGTTTCCGTTACCTTTAAGCAATTTATAACATGGTCATGGTCGACTATATAATACCCTACACCATGGCTATATTTTAAAAATTATTTATTTTTCATAAAGAAACTTTTATGTTGAATTTTACCTTAATTCCGATGTATTTAAGCAATTTATTGATGAAAAACTAATTTTCTAAAAGAGGATTTATAATGGAGTTAGGGTCAAATATGGGCCGACCCTCAACCCAAAATCGGAAAGTCAGGTTGTATGGGGGATATGTGAAATAATGGACCGATTTCAACAATTTTCAATAGGCATCGTCCTTGTGCCGTATGGTCCAAATTTTATCAAAATATCTTGAAAATTGTGGCCTGTAGCTTGCGCAGAAGACAGACGGACATGTCTTAATCGGTTGAAAAAGTGATTCTGAGTCGATCGATGTACATACTTTAAGGTGTAGGATCAATATTTTTATGCGTTACAAACATCAGCACAAACGTATAATATCCTCCCCACTATAGTAGTTTAGGGTATAATTATCAAAAATTCAATAAATGTATAATCTAGAAAAAAGTAATGAAATCAAAGTCATCTGAAGTAAGAAAGAAAATTTTCTTCATAAATTGAGTACGAAATTTAATATTCCGAAATTAGATTCAGAATGAAAAACGATCAAAGAACTCTGATGATCCAAAGAATTTAATTTTTTTCTATTGGAAACTATTCAATAAATATACCCTTCTTATGAAGGTGAAGGATATAAAAAGGTAATTAGACTTTGTGTCAACTTCGGCAAATGTACAATACTAAAATTTGCTATATTAACCATTACTTAAATAATAATTTGACTATGAATAAGTTCATTAAACTAATACATACATAAGTTTACAATACATACAAATTCCTAGAGAACACACTACAAAATTCATAGTTGTCCTTTAACCAACAAAAAAATATATATCTAAAAACATTTAAGTAGCTAAAAAAATGGTCCACACCCTCCCAATAAATGTTTAAATAACATCAACATTGTTATCTCATCCCTTGGGTGATACATAGATACTTTTTATTGCTAAATATAACTAGACTTGTGGAATCTGTGCACAATGTTAAAACTCTCCTTTAAATGTTTAGGGTGGTGGTTGAGTTGGATATGTTGTTTAGTTACATACATATGTACCACAATTGCTATAAAAACAACTGGTCGATATTGTAACGCAACAAATATAAAACTCTTTTAAAATAAATGGATTGTATTTAATAGTAAATTGTATTTTAAATTTGTACAAAGTAGATAAAGATTTTATAGTAATATGAGGAGATTTAAATATAATGTCACAAACTGTGCTGTTGTTTATAAAAATGTAATATTGAAAAATTAAAAGTTTTGTAGAAATTGTATGAAGTACTTACATAAAATGTTGTTAATAAACCAACGGCAATGTTATTTGAAAATTCGAGGCTAAAAAGAAAATTGAAAAAAATTTATTAATTAGTTTAAACGAGAAAACATGAAAGAAAGTATATTTGCAGTTTATTTAAGATGAGCTATAATTTTTACGATAAATCATTTATGTTGTATTTTAAATTAATTAATACCAACCAAACCAAATATTTAAATAATATATTGATAAAAAAAAAACTTATTTTCAAATAGAGTATATATAAGTGATAAAGAGTATGTATAAGTTTGTCATTCTGTGTGTAACACTGAGAAATATTCATCTGAGTATATATTCTTGGTCCCTATGAAATTCTGAGTCGATTTAGCTATGTCCGTCTGTCTGTCTGTCTGTGTAAAACACGCTTACGATAAAACGAAACAATGAAAAATAATGATATTCACCCAAAATATTAATTATTCTCATAGATACCTTGGTAGATACCTTGGAAAATCAACAATACACTAAGTAACTACAAAGCTCTTAAAGGAAATGATCTAAGCTTTCTTTTGAGCAAAAAAAAAACATAGTGCCAAATATTGAAAAAATCTTATTCTTAAGTTGAAACATTATTTTTTGACAGGCATCCCATTATAAGACTATAAAGCCCTTAAAGATAAAAAAGAAAATTAAAAAATGAAAAAAAAATTAAATTAAATTTTTTAAAACAATGAAGAAATAACTATTTGAACTCCTTTGAATAATTTATGCTAGGACGAATGCGTGAAAAGTTACACTTTTGGGTTTTAAATAAAACCCTGTATGACAAAAATGTCCAACTTTGACCTCCTCTAATTCCTGCAATTCTTGACCGATAGAGATGAAAATTTGAGTCTGTCCTATTATCCAATAGTACTAACCTTGGTGTAAAATTTCATTCAAATCGATTTATACTTGGGTCACTTGACACGAAATTGCCCTTATCTATATATAAAAAAATTAATGTGTGTTTGTTTGTATGTATGTATGTACGTTTGTTTGAAGTCTACAGCCGCCTAAATGGCTAAACTGATTTTGTTGAAATTTTCACAGTGTGTGCCTGGAAGGAAACATAGGCTACTTTTTATTTTGAAATTTCAAGTGGGCGAGGTGCCACGCCTACTTACTAAATAACTATTAAAAGTCGTATATCTTGGAAACTAGTGCAATTAGAGTCCTCAAATTTTGCACGGACAACTTTGAAATCCATAAGAATATTTTTGGACAAAATGAGCAGAATGGCTATAGTGGGCGTGGCACCTTCCATATTAAGAAAATATTAAATCAGTATATCTCAGAAAATATAACAGTTAGTGTCCTCAAATTTTGTCGGAGCCACTTAAGTTTCAATATGATTATTTAGGATAAAAATTGGGCGCACTAGCAGCAGGGGGCGTGGCACCTCCCATATTAATTTAATACAAAAATTCGTTTATCTTGGAAACTGTTAGAACTTTAACATACCTCTAAACATTTTGGGTAATATATTGGCGGACTACCAATGGGGGGAGCGGCACCTCCCATATGAATTAAATACAAAAAATCTTTTATCTTGGTAACTAATAGAACTAGATTCTTAAAATTTTGCACTAAGGACTTTCATATTCATCTGAACATTTTGGGAAGAAAGCGGACTTTCATCAGGGGGTGGCTTGGAACCCCCTTATAAATTAAATAGAAAAAAATGTATATCTGTGATACTATATAAGCTAAAATCTTCAAATTTTACATGAAGAACTTTGACGTTCATGTGAACATTTAGAGAAAAATGGGGGGATAGATTAATTAAATACAATACAATATTATTCTCATTTTTCATAGCTTATATTAAAAACCTTATTAGCGTTCGGAAAAATATTCATGTTAATTTGTTTGTCATTTGTTTTAGGAAATCGGAAAATTTGTGCACTAAAATGGCCCGATTAAGATATTTTCGTTATTAGAACAATACAGGCTCCTTAGTAATGTCCGCTTGTAATGTCTCACAGTGGTATAGAAAAAAATAGAGGGAAATAATTATGTTACTTCTAAACGGTTACTCCGATTTGAGAGTTTAAGTTCTGAACTTGGACCTCATGGGCCTACAGGTGGAGCAGCCAGAGGTCCCCAAAGTAAGACACCTCGGGTATGTACATTTTTTAAAACGATCCTATTTATCAATTTGTGGTTCGATTTCAAATATGAAATCTGCTCGATGAGTAGAATTAAATTAAATTTTCAACTTTTTAAATTTAAAAACTTAAAAATGACGATTTTTCGCTAATTTTATGGGAAAAAATTACGTTTATTATTTTTAAGTTATGTTTAAAAATGTCTAAGAGGATATATAAAGAATTTATACATAGAAAAAAATAATGCATAACATGAATGAATTTTGTAATATATTGTATGAATCGAATATGACTTTTTTTCCCAAAACATTTTCATTCATAAAATGTATGAACTTGTACGGAAATTTTTTAAATTTTTACTTTTTTTCTACGAAATTCATGTAAAATTGCCAAAAAAGTTCATTATCTACTAATCTGTTTCCACATTTAGTAGATAGTAATCCTTTATTAGCGAATTTTGTATAATAAAAAAATATAAATTGAAATGCAGAAAAACAAAATGTTAAACAAGAAAACATCATCCAACATAGTTAAGCATCTATTCTTCATAAAATGCTGCCAAATATGTGCACATTTCATCGATTTTAATCTAAAAATCATAAAGAAATACAAAATTTTCCAAAGGAAATTTCAAAAATAAAAATAAATTTGAAATATTTTAAGTCAAGGCTTCTAGATTATGTTTGAAAAAATAGAAATTATAAAATTTATACAATTAAGGAACTTATTCTTAAATATTATTAACTTTAAATAATGAAAGCAGTTCATAATATTTATTTTTTTCTGTGTACTTTTTGAAATGTTAACTTTACATGAAATATTTTAAGTTAAAAAAAATTCAAAATTTTGTATATCGTGGGCACCAGGTCAATGCAAAAATTGCATATTTTTTATATAATACTCAACAATTTTTTTTTGTCATATTTTTTAAAAAGTCTTCTTTGAATTTCTGAATTGCTAAAATAACTATTAATTTCTGAAAAGTAGACTTAATTTCAAATCCATTGTTATATAAAATGTATACCTTGTCCGTGTAATATGTAGAACTAAGGAGGAAATATTTAACATCATAGGATCGTTTTACTTTGGGAACCTCTGACCGCTGCCCCGATAGGCCCATAATAACAAGCTTAGAACTTAAACTCGATAACACCTCCTCTCTCCACATTTCATTTAAATCGGACTAACTGTTTACAAGTTATAGAATTATTTCTCTCTTTTTTTTTTCTACACCACTGTGTGTCTGTCGTTCCGTCTGTATGTCCATCTGTACATAGCTTTTAGCTATTTTTCATTTAAAGCGCTTTTTAAAGGATCTACAGATGATTTAAGGGGTTTCATAGAAAAATACATTTTTTAAAGAAAATGTTGATGACCGCTGATTTTATATATTTTCTTATTTTGAGTGTTATTTGAGACTCTACAACCGATTTAGGGGCTATCAAAAAATATATTTCCAATAGAAAATATGACTGATCACAAAATCTCCCAAAACTGAAGCATTTGATTTACGGACCTAGAGCAATTTTTGAGATAAAATATAAGGATCACAGGTTTCAGTTATTTTCTTAATTACAACGTTATTTACGGATTTTTTTGATTGTATATAAAATTAATCTTTGATTAAAATTTAAGGGGTCACACAATTTGGTTATTTTCTGAATCAATAAATATGCAAATTTATTATTGATAAACTATTTAAGAGATTGCTGATTGTTCATAATTGGACTAAACGATTTTCGATGAGTGATCACATACATATGTAAACCTGCATCTCTAGGGCCAATAGGAGGGTCCGATAGTGACCTAGATGCATTTTTTGCGGATCTTAACTCACTTAACAAGCCAATAACGATAGTCCTATCAGTATAAAATGCTTCTCTATAATTGCACAACTATTTATAAATAAATTGCTAAAAATATCTATATTATTTCTATAGTGTTTATATACCGCTCAAGTGGAAAATTTTTCTATATATTTTTCGATTTATATGCTGTCGAATTTCATACATGTATTTATTATATACATACATATATATTTTTGTATAACTTTTTACATGTGTAGTGACATTTAATGTTACGAAATGGCTGAATGGACATTAATATGGTGTGACATTCAATTTATGTGCGAATGCCAGAGAATAAGAGAGGGAAGTAACAAACAACAGGTAAAAGTAGGAGAAAAAAACCACAACTATATACCCACACACATTGTTTAAATACACACTTATATTGACAAAATCCTTTCGCTGTTTAATGCTCCTATGAGCTCTTTTTTTTTTTGTATATCCTTTCATGAGCATTAGAGCATAACAATTTTAATTTATTATAAATGTTATTTGTGTACAACATTGATTATCGTTAAAAATACATCATTAATTTTATAATTGTTGACAATATGTTAGTGGGCATTTTGTTTTCTTTTTTTTTTTTTTGACTACGATGACAAGAAGCCATTGAACATAAAAGAAATTTATTTTTCATCAAATTAAATTGAAATACTTGTCAACTAGTATAAAAGATCAAGTGTGAAAAGAATTTTGCGATAAGAAACATTATGAATATGTGTGAGTTTGTGTAAAATATTAATTCAAATTATTACAAAAACTAAGTATATGAATACAATTTAAATGTTTTTGAAAAAGGAGTAAGGGTTCCTTTTTAAGCAGCCAAGATAACAACATGCGTTTGTATATATGTATGGGAGTGATAAATTTAAATACATTTTTTATGTCATACAATACCACAACCAATCGATATATACATTGACACCCTCATTCAAAAACAAAAACTCAAACTCATATTTACTTTGCCTTTTTATAAAGCTGTTTCGTCATTTTTGTTTAGGTGTTTGTAATAGACAAAAGAACTGATAGTTATCTAAACATGTGTAAGTATAAATCGTGTTAGTTCTCTTGTTAGTTTGCAACACCTAGAAAATTTTTAAAATTTTTTGGTAAATGGTCTTTTCAACTCATATATGAGACTCTAGAGTCTAGACACTAGCAGTTCATGGTCATCAGTGTACAAGTGTCTGGTAGGGCAAAACAAATTCGTTTACTTCGTATAATTTTCTCTTACCCTTTTTACAACATTATTGACATCAATTTATTTAACATATTTGTTTTTTCTTTAACATTGTACATACACAATGCAACAGCAATCTTTTTGTCAGACAAAACATACATATACATTTTATACATGTGTGCGTATGTATGTTCGTTTCATTCTTTAACCAGGAAATGAGGTAGAAACTCTTTTGTATGCAACAATATCAGCAAACAAACTATAATAAGAAATGAGACAAATGTATCATTTAAAATATGAATAAATGTTTAGATATTTATCCATATCTGATGACAATTATTTTTATTTTTTATGCAACAATAGAATATTATTATGTTGATAAATTTGAATAATCAATTGTTAGTAACAGAAAAAACATTGTATTATATCATACGTTAGAAACATGCATATAAATTTATATGAAAAAATTTTTATGAAAGAATGGACAATGAGAAAAACATAAACATTAATAATAACTAAGTAAAATAAATTTCTTAAATAAAAAATTATATTAGTTCCACAACTAGTTCTAGAATGCATGAGCCTTTACTACTTGGCGTTGAGACCAATGATTTTTGATCGAAATTGTCACCTTCGGAACTGGTTGTGAGGAAGCGTTATGGAGCCGATACTCATTCTTTGGAACGGTTCTGGAACTAGTTCTTTCTGTGTGTTTCTAGGTTTAGTATTAAATAAGTTTTAAAATGTATCAGTTGAAGAACAAAAAATACCAAAACTTATAAATGTTAATTTAATCAGGATCCTATATATATATGATTTTATATATCTAAGTTTAATAATTCAGAAAATTAAAAAGTATTATTTGAATGACGAAAGAGTACCAGAAACTCCCCCTTTATAAATTTTTTATTCAAAATTATCATTTCTATGTTCAATATTAAAAAAGATTCAAAAATTACCAGTTGAAGAACGAAAAGTACCAAAAAGATTTTCATTCCATCTGATTCTAAGTTCAATATTACAAAAAAAATAACGACTTGAAGAATGAAAAAGTACCAAATGCCATTCCTACAGATTTTCATTCCCTCAGAACGTTTAATTTTATGTTTTCAAGTTCAATATCATAGAAAATACCTAGAAAGTACCTTTTGAAAAAGAAAAAGTACCAAGAAGTTCCCTCTTATAGGTTCTCATTTTCATTTACTGCGGGCTCTACATGCTTCATTTCATGTTTCTAAGTTCAATGTTATAGAAACGTCAAAAAGTACTAGTTAAAAAAAACTAAAAAGTACAAAAAATATTTCATATCAAGTGAACCAATTCAAAAAATCGATTTTGACGTAATTTGCACCAGTATTAGTATTATTGGATAGTATGCCAAAACTGCCGGACTTAGACATTTTGGTCATACAGGGTTTTATTCAAATGCATGTAACTTTTTACCTATTGGTCTTGCAAAAATTGTTCAATTGAGTTTAGATAGCTATTTCTTTACAGTTTCCAAAAAAAATATTTTTTTTAATAAATTTGTTTTTAATTTTTTTAATGGATTCCTGTGCAAATTACGATTCCATTATTTATTTTTTATTTATTTACGAATTCTTACCTAAACAGGATAAAAAGCTTTTCTAAAAAAGGAAATGAAATATTTCTTTATCACCGCCAAAAGTTTTTGGTGACAAAATATTGAATTCTAAATTAGTAAATATTTAACTCCAGATGTCTCTACTTACACCAAAGCTTTACTAAACATTTTAACTACATTAAACATTATAACAGTTAGAATGTAAAAAGGACCTTTCGACATAACATAACTATTGCAGACAACAAACAACCCTTAAACTTTCTTTACTTCAAAACAACTTTAACAGGATATTTTTTTGTTTATCGTAATACTGTTAAAATTAAGAATTGCCAGCATTGATTTTTATATTTAGCATTTATTTAAAAAACTGTTATTTAAAATTCTTAGCACTGTTTTTTACTACTTAAAAAAAAAATCTTGTATACCTTGGTGTGTTAAAACAACAGTCAGTACAAACAAGTGTTATATTCGGCTAAGCCGAATCTTACTTAGCTACCCTCAAACCGAGTGTCGTAAATAGAATGCTCCCCATAAACATTAGGTTGATATTTCAATTAAGTCAATTATGGACACATCTAAAGCAGGCCTTATATGGGGCTCATTTATGGACCGTTTCTCATAAAATTCAATAGAGAGATTTTAACTCGTAAAAAACTCGTATTTTTAAGTCAGTAATGGGCGTTAAAGTCATTTTTTGTGAGGAGACCTTATATTAGGGGTAGGGTCAATTATGGACCGATCCTCATAAAATTCGGTATAGAGAACAGTTATGACTGTTAAAGCTGTTTTTCGGGGGCGCTATTGCCCATTTTAAATACCAAACAATCCTTACCTATAGAAAATATTTGTCGAAAATTTCAACTCTCTAGCTCTTTCCGTTCGGACTCTATCATGCTTTCAACAGACAGGTGGACAGACAAACAGACAGACAGACAGACAGACAGACAGACAGGCAGACAGACGGACAGACAGACAGACATGGCTAGATCTCATGAGAATTTAATAAGGACCTAGAATATATAAACTTTTGTGGGTCTATGACCAATATTTCGATGTGTTACAAATATAATGACAATATGAATATACCTCCCTTTTTTGATAGTAGGAAATTCAAAAAGTACCTATTGAATAACGAAAAAGTACCAAAAAGTCCCCCTTTAAAGATTCTCATTTACTTCGGGCTCTACATGCTTAGTTTCATGCTTCTAGGTTCAATATTATCCAAAAAAAGTTCTCATTTAATACGTCATTGTTGTTGTTTGTTTATAATTTATGTCTCAGCATGCAACAAAAATCTAAATTTTTGATGGAATTTTCAGAGGTTGTCTTGGATTTTTGCTCATATCTCCGTTATTTATGGATCGATTATGCTAACATATGTCCGATAGAATTATTGAAGATTCGAATCTCGCAGATATCGAGATCACAGACAGACAGACATGGCTAAAACGACTCCATATAGGGTCGGAATATTATTATTATATTATAGAAATTACAAACGGAATGACTTAATGCAAATTCTCACAAAAGTGAAGGGTTTAAAAAGAAATTCTATTTTTTTTGTCCTTTGGCCAATTTTTGCTAGGATCAATAGGTGAAAACTTTCTCTCTCATTTGAAAAACCCTGTATGACCAAAATGTCCAACTACTTATAACTTTGACTCAAAAAATTCTTAATATTCCCTTATCGACTTAGATAATTGATTCTAATTCATACTTTGTATTAGATCAGGACATATGGATTACTGAGATATTTTGATACAATTTTTTAGAGATGTGACTCTACTCATATCTAGAGTATGTTAAGCTAATTGAAATTCTTTTTATTGCACAAAATAACCATGGAAATAATTTACATACATTTTTAATGCAGTAAATTAAATTACCAAACATTTATAAAAACTCTATAATTAACATTACACCACTTTGTGGATTAGATTACTAATGAAAACAAAGATAAAACAGTAAATAATATTTTCAAATTTATTTAATTTGTTTTGTATCTAACTAGATAATCAGCAATACATGCAAATAAATTTAATAGCAAGTTATATACTTAAATATGTATGGATATTTTTCCAAATAAAATACTTTCATTTTTATTATGTTTTTAAGTAGGCTTGTATACATGTAGGTTAAACATAAAATAACCAAAAAAAAGTCACACACACACACACACCCAACAGGCAATTAAATACATTAAAAACCAAGAAGGAAAACTCAAAAAAATTACACAAAATAACCAACCAACGCGTCTGACCACCAATTGCATTTAAGAGCATACAAAACCATTTGCATAATTAAAGCCAGCCTTCATTGGTATCCTTTAAAAAAAAAAATCTAGACTCATGTACGGAAATGTACTATTATATATATGAACATAAAAATGTATGTATGTGTAAGTGCATATGTATGAAATTTGTGCAAATAAAACATGAGTTCTTATTAAATTGGTGTTTATACATTTGTTGTTAATGTTTTAAAGTGATTTACTATTTACAATACTTGTACATAGAGCAAAACTACAACATTATATGAATTTTTGTAAAATTTTATGAATAAGAGTGCGTTTGTAATTACATTACACATACAAGAAAACCTAAGTTTAAGGTTGGAGATCAATAAAATTAGTGAAGTTCTTAAAACATACATATTTCACAAATTTCTTAAAACGTATTAAATCTTTTACCTTTATAACAATTATTTACTCATTGCTTTTAGTGTGAATCTTTGTTTATTCCCTATCATTGCTCATTTTTCTTTTAGTTGAATTATTATAATTTATTTAAGCAGTTTAATTAATCTATTAATCTCTTTTTTAAATAGGTATATGATTGTATGATTTTATGTTAATTTACATTTATCAAAAATTTATAAAGTTTTTAAAAAAGTTAAATATTTTCTTTCATGCAAATTTGACTTAATGCAAATTTTGTTAAACAACAAAAACACTTACATGTAATTATTGTTGTAAAGTTTACATATGTAAAACCAGTAATAATGTACATTCGGGCATGGCCGACCGCATGATTCCCTACACCTAATCGACTCAGAAAGTGATTCTGTGGGTGTAGAACCAATATTTTTGGGTGTTACAAATATCAGCACTAACGCATAATACCCTCCCCACTATAGTGTTATATGTTTATTACATATTTAGTTACGTATGTATTCTATCCTATATGTATGTAAAAGAGACGGTTTGTTTGTTAATTTTTTACGAAAAAATATTGACCCGATTTATATCCTTAAACCTAAAACAAATTTATAATCAGTAGGAGGGTATATACAGTAAACTTGTCATTCCTATTGTAATTTAACAATATAATTTTCCGGCCCTTTAAAGTGTATATACATATATATATATATATGTATAGATTAAACTATATTCGTCTGTCTTTCTGTCAAATTTCTGAAGACATCGCCAGATCGACATCGTCAATTATCTATCAGATATGCTCTCGCGAATTTTACTATAAATCAGCAAAATCAGTCGATAATTAAAGTATATATGAACTAAATTCTGAATCAGCCCTTAAAACTAAATATTTAATTTCATTAAATAGCAAAACACAATGAAAACAACAACTACTGCATCGTTGTTATATTTTATACACAAGTAGTTAACAGCAGTTATTTAGGAATCGTGGCTGTGCAGATTGTTGGATCAGATGCTTAAATGAACACTTAAGCCGCCATATAGCCTGTTGTGTGCTTTTTTCAGTTTTCTGAAAAAAGATCCTTAGAATTTTCTAATCATTGTTGCTGAGGTATGTAATATCTGAAAAAGCATCATTCTCAAGATATTTGGAATCCAAATTTTGGATCTAAATTCAAGCCTGACTATAAGAAAAACTGTTATGTCATCTGTCGACTTTAAAATAATACTCTTATTTTCCTTAAAATTTTGTTGGCCTGTGTTATACATGAGTAGGATCGAATTCATATATAAACTTGCACTATATATGGATATGGACTTAGACTATAGCAGCTGATGTTGCCCTAATGATTGCTGGCAGTCGGACTATATATTATCCTCTGTTAACGTTATATTAAATCCAATCCATTTCGTCAGGTTCGGTGTTTTAAATATAGATCCATAGGCCTATTTTGTCTCCCACTTTATGGACTTCTATATAACTATAGATTTTCGCAGGGGCTTATTCGAATTTTTCGCTTCATCATGACCTTTTATCTCTTCTTTTTTCTATTTAAAATAATTTTATATGTGAAAAATCCAAAACCATTATGTTTCTCGAGAAAATTATAAATTTTCTTTTTGGAAAACCGGACAATACCGGATACAAGCAGCTAGTAATAAATATTAATTAGAATGGCTTCCAAAAGGCTTAACCTGTTTTTACCCAAACTGGTTTGTATTCATAGTTTATTATTCTTTGCTGATTCTATTTGTAGGACTGAAAAATACTCAATAAGATTTTGGCATATTTTTCCTTTCCTCGGAATGGAAGCACCCTAATGAACATATGCATATCTCTACAATGTTTACGTTGTCGTTGCAATGTTTTTTGTGTTTCACTTATTGTTCCCATTGCTTGTTCAAAACATTAATATAATTAAAGGATATTTAAGAGTTTTCAACATCAACAACAAAAAACTGATTCAGGCGGAAAAAATTACTTTGTATTTAATACATTTTTTTGCTAGCGCTAGGAGTCATATGTGAGCGAATGTGGTCATGTGTGTGGTATACAGTGTTGTAAAATAATAATTTTATTTAATTGTGTTTAATACAAAATACTACATACAATCGTGCATGTTCACTTACATAGAATCACAAGCACACAGAGTTGTGATACTGTTTTTTTTTTTTGGTAGTAGTAGTAGTCTTCTTTATTATTTTAACTGTATTGGTATAAATGGGATATTTTTATTTAACATACGACACGATATGCTACATTGCCTAACGGAAACGGAAATGGAAGTGCAAATAAACGGATATGCATGCACGAGTAAATGTGAGAGTGCCGTTTTAATACCAACATATACATATGTAGTGCTGCCAACTATAAAAGCAAACGGTATAAAATAGATATCAATAAATATACATATATGTATATACCTTTTCGATTATAACACTATATTATTATTTTGATAATATTTAACTTACATTATTTAAGATTTCTGGCTGCAAATATTTGTTCAAGAGAAATTTCGTAGGAATTTTTTTATATATTTTCAATTTACTTATATAACTTAAAAGTTGACCCAACATTTCCCCCCTTACAAATGTTAACAACAATTTTTCACAATTGTTGGCATCCCTTGACCTTCATGGATAATAGTTTTACTTACAATTGCATGAATAAATTCATACAGATTTTTTTATGAATTTCTACATACAAATTTATTTTAACTCGCTCAAATACACTTATATGTAAAATAAAATTATAACAAAAACATACATTCACACAAAAAAGAAAAAGAAAAACATTGCTTTAAAGTGTTAAAAGAATTGTTAACTACATATTTTGTTACGATAAAATATTGTAGTATTACAACATCAACAAAAAATAATAACAAAATAAGAAAAAAATTGTTTTAACCTAGTTTTTTTTTGAGTGAGAGAGTACATAGTTTATGAAACATCATTTAATAAAAAAATTCAACTTGTAATTGTATATGTATTTATAATAATGTGTATCACATTTACGTGTTCGTAGACATTTTTATACATTTATTAAATTTTTTAAAAAAGTGATAAATTTTTCCAGTTTGCTTTTATTTGATGTTGGTGAGGGCTTTTAATTTTTATTATTTATTTTTACTTATTATAACTCATAAATAAAAATTTATTTAAATTACAAGAAACGGATGAACAAAATAATTTTATTGATAGTTTCCTCTGCCTTTATGCGTGGGAATATTTTTTATTATAAATTGCTTTGTGCATAGTGGTATTGGTAAATATTATTATTTTAAATTGAATCATTTTATGGAAAAATTTATTTAACGATAAAATATTTAATAACATTAAAATTCATTTATACCACACAACACAATAAAATCTAAAGGCTTGCCATAAAAAAGATACGAACTTTAAATGAGTAATTTCCCAGCAATAATGCAATTTTCTAATTTGTACCACTTTCTAGTTCTAGTTCAGTTCTAGTTTAGTTCTAGTTCAGTTCTAGTTCAGTTCTAGTTCAGTTCTAGTTCAGTTCTAGTTCAGTTCTAGTTCAGTTCTAGTTCAGTTCTAGTTCAGTTCTAGTTCAGTTCTAGTTCAGTTCTAGTTCAGTTCTAGTTCAGTTCTAGTTCAGTTCTAGTTCAGTTCTAGTTCAGTTCTAGTTCAGTTCTAGTTCAGTTCTAGTTCAGTTCTAGTTCAGTTCTAGTTCAGTTCTAGTTCAGTTCTAGTTCAGTTCTAGTTCAGTTCTAGTTCATTCTAGTTCAGTTCTAGTTCAGTTCTAGTTCTAGTTCAGTTCTAGTTCAGTTCTAGTTCAGTTCTTAGTTCAGTTCTAGTTCAGTTCTAGTTCAGTTCTAGTTCAGTTCTAGTTCAGTTCTAGTTCAGTCGATTCTAGTTCAGTTCTAGTTCAGTTCTAGTTCAGTTCTAGTTCAGTTCTAGTTTCAGTTCTAGTTCAGTTCTAGTTCAGTTCTAGTTCAGTTCTAGTTCAGTTCTAGTTCAGTTCTAGTTCAGTTCTAGTTCAGTTCTAGTTCAGTTCTAGTTCAGTTCTAGTTCAGTTCTAGTTCAGTTCTAGTTCAGTTCTAGTTCATTTCTAGTTCAGTTCTATTCAGTTCTAGTTCAGTTCTAGTTCAGTTAAGTTCTAGTTCAGTTCTAGTTCAGTTTCGTAGTTCAGTTCTAGTTCGTTCTAGTTCAGTTCTAGTTCAGTTCTAGTTCAGTTCTAGTTCAGTTCTAGTTCAGTTCTAGTTCAGTTCTAGTTCAGTTCTAGTTCAGTTCTAGTTTCAGTGTCTAGTTCAGTTCTAGTTCAGTTCTAGTTCAGTTCTAGTTCAGTTTCTAGTTCAGTTCTAGTTCAGTTCTAGTTCAGTTCTAGTTCAGTTTCTAGTTCAGTTCTAGTTCAGTTCTAGTTCAGTTCTAGTTCAGTTCTAGTTCAGTGTTCAGTTCTAGTTCAGTTCTAGTTCAGTTCTAGTTCATTCTAGTTCAGTTCTAGTTCAGTTCTAGTTCAGTTCTAGTTCAGTTCTAGTTTCAGTTCTAGTTCAGTTCTAGTTCAGTTCTAGTTCAGTTCTAGTTCAGTTTTGTTTATCTTTATTTATTTTAGGAAGTTAATTTTTTTTATTTTATATTCACTATTTCCCATTAAACTTTCTCCAAAGATAACACACAATCGTGTTACAACCAATTGATAAATTTGTTTTGCAAAGAACTTAAAAAGAATAATAATTCATATTTTATAAAAAATGAGAAAAGCAATAAAAATTTTGTATGGAAATTTGCTGAAAACTACATTTTAAGTAGATTTACATATAAAATTCATATAAGTTTGCTAAAAAGCTAGAACAAATTTAACCTAAAGAAGTTTTAAACAATTCTTTTGCACTCGCACATTCATCTTTAAAAGGAATGCAAAAAAAAACTATATGTAGATATTGAAGTAAAAAAAGATGGATGGGTTTTTTTAAGTCAGCATTTTAAAGCCACACAGAAAATGGAAAGAATCAAATAAACCAAAAAGCACACAATAACAAAAAGGGAAAAACGCAGAAAAATTAAATTCATAAAAAAGTTGAAATCCAAATAGAATTGAAAACGAAATTGATTTATCGAATTGAAATCAGTCAATAAACTTTTATAGTTAAAAAGTTACTGCGTACGGTTTGCACAATGAGGCAAGTGGATTAAAAAAGAAATGAGAATGACAATGATTTCTCAAAAGATTTTTAAATTGTAAAGATTATATAAAAATAAAACATAAAAAATGTAAATTTTTTGAAATTAAGTTTTAGAAATGGACAGAATTTATTTTCTAAGAATAGTTATTTCTGACTCATAGTGTTTCTCAACTGGAGAATTGAACTGAAGTAAAACTTTTTCTCTAGCAAAAAAAGTGAAGATGTAAAAAACAATGTTGAGTTTTGCATACATTTTATATGAAAAAATTCAGTTAACAAACAATTGCATTTAAATCGTATGTTTGTGTATCTATGATGTACATTTGCACAAGTATTTGTTTGTTTGTTCGTGTGTGTGTTTTAACTTTTAAGTGCCAGAATAAATGCAGGAATCTGTCGTATGACTACGTTTATTGATCTTTTGGTAAAAGTTTTTAAAGCTTTTAGTTTTTATTTGGGAAACAATTACACTGGAGACCAACATATGGAAATGTTGTATTAAAAACATTCACTTTTTTCATTGTTGTAATTTTTTTAAATTATTTTTATCATCGTATATTCAATGCAATTTATGTTTTTTTATGTTTTAAGGATTTTACTATATAAATATGACAATTTTTTAAATTGTGTGGAGTTTCGAGAAAGTTTTATTTTTTCGATATTAATATTATGTAGAACTCTTCTAATGACCAATCTATAGGAAAACTTCTCCACTCGCTCATAGAACTAAATTAGAGCCGATCTAGAATCCAGTTTAAGTTGAGTTATATTCATTTAGAACTCTTACTGTTTCGTATTAGAATCTGAAACAAAAGAGCATCACTGCGTATGTGTTATATTTAATATAACAACATGTCAAAATTATAACTCATACGCATAGTGTTTTTTTATTTTTCTAAAAATATATATAGAGTAATTTTTGTTTTAATTTTCTAACTTTGTGTACCCATAAAAATACTTAAAAATAAAATATGATGTAACTGCAAAAACACACACATGACCATCTCAAATATTCACATAAATCAGTAATTGAGTGCTTATCAAATTTCAAATATTAAAAACTTTTTTTGTACTCGTTATATTACAAACTAAATTTATTTCACTACATTTAACATTTGCAATACTAACAAATTTTTAAATTACAACTAAATTTTGAAAAAAATATATATTTCATTATGCAGCAATAATATTTCAATCTTGATGTAAAAATCATAAATGTAAAATTTTTTCCATTTCGTTCTATATCTGTACATTTTTTATGTGCTATAAAATTCATGTGTAGAATTTTTGCAATATATGTATGTCCGTATAAATTCGTATGTGTGTAACTATAATGAATGATGATAAAAATGTAGATGTATCTAAATGTGAATGTCCTCTATTGTACACATTTATTAGAGTCATAAATCTATGACTATTTCCACTACTGACACACAACTACTTTAGCTACCACTGCTGCTCTGACAAAAAAAAAAACTATTGTTAAATCATTCCTAACTAAAAGTGAATAAATAGGGTGAACAAAAGGAAAAGAGAAACAAACGACCTTAAATTATAATACAATTTCCCACAAAACATACATCCACTCAAACACTCATAAATATATGCATGTTCTAATGTTCACATAAAAATGTATATGTATAAACATATAAATATAATAAATGTACAAAATTTGGTTAGTATGTGTTGGGGTTTCTCTCTATGTTCTTTTTTGTAAGTGTACATTTATGTATCTCTAACTACATCCTTCCACAATATAAGTTGTATTTTACACTCTCAGTGGTTGGTAATAATATACAATTTCAATAAAACATTTGTTTTACAACTCTACTTGGTACCAAAAAAAATATACGAGAAAAAATATTGAAATACTGAAACTACTTTTAATATGCCAGATAGTGTGTCTGTGTGTTTGTGAACATCCCATACTTTTCCATATTTGTTCGACGAATTCACAGATATTAATCATATAAAAATATTCATAACACAAAACGTTACATGATAAATGCCTGTTGAAATGAAGACATTTATAAAAATCCACTAAAGTAATACATGGGAGTAGATACAGGAGCAAAAAATAAAATATACAATGGACAGCAAAAAATGGCTGTTAACAATACATACGGTAGGGCAGTAACAAATTTTGTCTTAAACTGAACTAGAATTAGAACTGAACTAGAACTGAACTAGAACTGAACTAGAACTAGAACTGAACTAGAACTGAACTAGAACTGAACTAGAACTGAACTAGAACTGAACTAGAACTGAACTAGAACTGAACTAGAACTGAACTAGAACTGAACTAGAACTGAACTAGAACTGAACTAGAACTGAACTAGAACTGAACTAGAACTGAACTAGAACTGAACTAGAACTGAACTAGAACTGAACTAGAACTGAACTAGAACTGAACTAGAACTGAACTAGAACTGAACTAGAACTGAACTAGAACTGAACTAGAACTGAACTAGAACTGAACTAGAACTGAACTAGAACTGAACTAGAACTGAACTAGAACTGAACTAGAACTGAACTAGACCTGAACTAGAACTGAACTAGAACTGAACTAGAACTGAACTAGAACTGAACTAGAACTGAACTAGAACTGAACTAGAACTGAACTAGAACTGAACTAGAACTGAACTAGAACTGAACTAGAACCTGAACTAGAACTGAACTAGAACTGAACTAGAACTAGAACTAGAACTGAACTAGAACTAGAACTGAACTAGAACTGAACTAGAACTGAACTAGAACTGAACTGAACTGAACTAGAACTGAACTAGAACTGAACTAGAACTGAACTAGAACTGAACTAGAACTGAACTAGAACTGAACTAGAACTGAACTAGAACTGAACTAGAACTGAACTAGAACTGAACTAGAACTGAAACTAGAACTGACTAGAACTGAACTAGAACTGAACTAGAACTGAACTAGAACTGAACTAGAACTGAACTAGAACTGAACTAGAACTGAACTAGAACTGAACTAGAACTGAACTAGAACTGAACTAGAACTGAACTAGAACTGAACTAGAACTGAACTAGAAATGAACTAGAACTGAACTAGAACTGAACTAGAACTGAACTAGAACTGAACTAGAACTGAACTAGAACTGAATCTAGAACTGAACTAGAACTGAAACTAGAACTGAACTAGAACTGAACTAGAACTAGAACTAGAACTGAACTAGAACTGAACTAGAACTGAACTAGAACTGAACTAGAACTGAACTAGAACTGAACTAGAACTGAACTAGAACTGAACTAGAACTGAACTAGAACTGAACTAGAACTGACTAGAACTGAACTAGAACTGAACTAGAACTGAACTAGAACTGAACTAGAACTGAACTAGAACTGAACTAGAACTGAACTAGAACTGAACTAGAACTGAACTAGAACTGAACTAGAACTGAACTAGAACTGAACTAGAACTGAACTAGAACTGAACTAGAACTGAACTAGAACTGAACTAGAACTGAACTAGAACTGAACTAGAACTGAACTAGAACTGAACTAGAACTGAACTAGAACTGAACTAGAACTGAACTAGAACTGAACTAGAACTGAACTAGAACTGAACTAGAACTGAACTAGAACTGAACTAGAACTGAACTAGAACTGAACTAGAACTGAACTAGAACTGAACTAGAACTGAACTAGAACTGAACTAGAACTGAACTAGAACTGAACTAGAACTGAACTAGAACTGAACTAGAACTGAACTAGAACTGAACTAGAACTGAACTAGAACTGAACTAGAACTGAACTAGAACTGAACTAGAACTGAACTAGAACTGAACTAGAACTGAACTAGAACTGAACTAGAACTGAACTAGAACTGAACTAGAACTGAACTAGAACTGAACTAGAACTGAACTAGAACTGAACTAGAACTGAACTAGAACTGAACTAGAACTGAACTAGAACTGAACTAGAACTGAACTAGAACTGAACTAGAACTGAACTAGAACTGAACTAGAACTGAACTAGAACTGAACTAGAACTGAACTAGAACTGAACTAGAACTGAACTAGAACTGAACTAGAACTGAACTAGAACTGAACTAGAACTGAACTAGAACTGAACTAGAACTGAACTAGAACTGAACTAGAACTGAACTAGAACTGAACTAGAACTGAACTAGAACTGAACTAGAACTGAACTAGAACTGAACTAGAACTGAACTAGAACTGAACTAGAACTGAACTAGAACTGAACTAGAACTGAACTAGAAACTGAACTAGAACTGAACTAGAACTAGAACTGAACTAGAACTGAACTAGAACTGAACTAGAACTGAACTAGAACTGAACTAGAACTGAACTAGAACTGAACTAGAACTGAACTAGAACTGAACTAGAACTGAACTAGAACTGAACTAGAACTGAACTAGAACTGAACTAGAACTGAACTAGAACTGAACTAGAACTGAACTAGAACTGAACTAGAACTGAACTAGAACTGAACTAGAACTGAACTAGAACTGAACTAGAACTGAACTAGAACTGAACTAGAACTGAACTAGAACTAGAACTGAACTAGAACTGAACTAGAACTGAACTAGAACTGAACTAGAACTGAACTAGAACTGAACTAGAACTGAACTAGAACTGAACTAGAACTGAACTAGAACTGAACTAGAACTGAACTAGAACTGAACTAGAACTAAACTAGAACTGAACTAGAACTAGAACTGAACTAGAACTGAACTAGAACTGAACTAGAACTGAACTAGAACTGAACTGGAACTGAACTGAACTAGAACTGAACTAGAACTGAACTAGAACTGAACTAGAACTGAACTAGAACTGAACTAGAACTGAACTAGAACTGAACTAGAACTGAACTAGAACTGAACTAGAACTGAACTAGAACTGAACTAGAACTGAACTAGAACTTAACTAAAAGATTCAAGATATGTTCAAGGTTTTCCTTAAATTTTATAACTTGTGTTTTGATATTTTAATAGAAATTTGGAGAATTAAATTTCAATTCACTGGAATATACATATGTCTCTTTTAATTTTTGCTCACTGTTCCTAGCGAGTGGGTGTATTAACAAAGCCATTTATGCTATGCAGATATAAAGAATTTAAATAAGGATATTTCGCAACAGTTACAGGAGAAAAAACTGAAAAATACAAATAAATAAACGAAACTACCAACAGTTATTCAGTAATTTTTTATGCAATATGCAAACAATTTTTACAGTTTAACTATCAGCATACATGTTCTTTTATACATACAGTTGTGTATAGTAAATGCATGTATGTTTGTAGAAAAAATAAATATAAAAATATGATGAAGGTGCTTTGTAGTCGTTTACGAAAAAAATATTATATAGCAAGTAGTAATAAAAAAATAAAAATATATTATAAATACAAAATATGCAGACCTACAATAATGTAGACACACGCATACCCAACATATACGTAAATACCAACATATTGGTCTACACCAACAAATTTACTGTAACAAGAAAAGTAAACTTAAAATCATTCAGGCTTAAATGTACACATTCTCCAAAAAAAATTTACAGGCATACACTCGTAATACATTCATACAATTACCAACAAATAAAAATGGACAACAATTCCTTATTTTTTTAAACAACAAAAAATATTACAAAATATAACCTTTTTTATCATTATAAATTTTTTTTATACAAATAACAACAAACGGAGATACTACATATGAATATAATACAAGAAAAGGAAACTTTTTCAATGATAGAACTGTTTACATCTTAACAAGATTTTCAAACAAATACACTTACAAAAATATACATATTAATACAGTCTCTGACTGACTACCATAGCAGGATATGTTTGTAACTTTAGTGAAGCAGGAAAGACCAAGGGTTCTTTAAAAAAAATTTTTATTTACATATTTTGAATATAATAATGGTCAGATATAAATATTGTATAAATTTAAAATATAATCAAGTTTTATGAAATACATATACATATATATGCATATGAAATATTTTAAAAACATACATACATATGCATCATATAATTCAAAGTAATATTGTTTGTTGATTTTTTACTTCTTATATTATTTTAAAATATAAAAAAATAAAAAAGTGCAAATATTTAAAAAGTTAAAGGGCAGGACTTGCTCATTGTAGCCTTCTAACGCGATTCGGAAGATTGTGGTTTTGTAAAATGTTGCCAATTAAATGCATAGAAATTTTATATACTCTGAAGTTTTCTACAGAAGAAAAAAAACTGATCGTGAGGTAATCTGTAGAAAACAGACTGATCGTGAAGTTTTCTACTGGAAATCCACTAATCGTTCTATCTATTGAAAACGAAATAACCATGAAATTTTATGTAAGGAGATAATTCATTGTCGGAAACTTGTGGTTCTTTAAAATGTTGGCAATTAAAAGCAAAGAAATATTATAGGTCCGGAAGTTTTCTATGGAAAACAAACTGATCGTGAAGTTTTCTGTAAAAAAACTGAGAGTTTGCAAAGTTTAATTTAAATAAAACAGACAAATAATTGATCGTGAAGTTTTTTGTAAAAAAATAGGCCGATCATGGAGTCTTCTAAAGAAAACAGACTGATCGTGTAGATTTTTACTAAAAATCTACTGATCGTGGAAATGTCTATTGAAAACTAACTGACCATGAAATTTTCTATAAAAAATAAATGATTGTAAAGTTTTTTTTTTTTTTGTAAACAAAAACTGAAAGTTTGCAAAGTTTTATTTATACCAATAACAATTGATCATGAAGTTTTCTATAGAAAACAGACTGATCGTGAAGCTTACCATAGAAAACAGATTAATCGTAAAGTTTTCTATAGTGATCGTGAGTATTTTTTATAGAAAATTAACTAATGGTGATATTTTCTTCAGAAAATCGACAGATTTTTGTTATAGAAAATTAATTGATCTTGAAGTTTCCATTAGGAAACTAACTGCTTCACTACAGAAAGCTAACTGATCGTGAATATTTATGTATTTTTTTATAGAAAACTAACTGATCTTAAAGTTTTTTATAGAAAATTAACTTAATATTAGTACTTGTAGAATATCCAGACTGCTCTGGCTTACTCTGACAAAGGATTCGACTAGGACTCTTTTGACCTTCAGTAAGAACTCGATTAAGCTTCTCACGGGTATAATTAATGGGCACTGTATGATTGGACATATGTAGGAATGTATAGGCTACCTACGTTATAGCTATTGTAGAAGTTGTTTGGATGTTGTATGTGACTGCCTAGCCTTACAAGAGCAAAAACTACTTTATCTCTTTTCCAGGATCTGAGAGATGCGTCACTAGTAAATATGATTGGATTTATTACAATACCAGCTGGTTCTTACGGCGACCACAGGAACCACATAGTCAACGAAATTATGGGGGGAATCTATTCTTCTTCATGTATTAACTCTCAACATAAGAGAATGGTAATACTAAGGGTATCACAATGAGCCATAAGGCCTCCGAGTGAACTCGCTAACTAGCGAGCAACCCACTTAACTATCTAACCGTGATGATTTTTAAAGAAAAGTGATTGATCGAGATATTTTCTATAGCAAACTAACTGACTGTAAAGTTGTATATAGTAAACTAATTGTAATAAACTAAACCTACACAAACTGTTTATAATTTTTCAATACCATCCGTTGTCAAATGTACGACAACGCTATGTAATGTTGACAACATTGCAACAATTCGTTGTCGAAATCTAAATTTTATACACATCCATTGTCTAAATGTTAACAAACGAGGTAAGCTCACTATTGACAAACAATCCGTTGCCTATAGTGAGCTTACCACGTTTGTTTACATTTAGACAACGGATGTGTATAAGATTTAGATTTCGACAACGAATTGTTGCAATGTTGACAACGCAACGTTGTAGTGCTCCTAGATACGTATGTATATACTTTGACAACGGATGTTATTGAAAAATTACAAACTCTTTGGTGTCAATTTGGTACCAGACGTGTATATTTCTTTTTTCTTTTGTGTATAGAAAACAATCTAATCGTAAAATTTTCTAAAGAAAACAACCTGATCATAAAATTTCTATAGAAAACAAACTGATTCTTACTTTTTCTATGGAATCCTAACCGATCGAGAAGATTTCTATAGTAATCAAACCTAATTATATTTCAGGAAACAAACACATAGCCAAGTTTCTCATAGAAAACTGACTGATTGTGGTTAATTTTTCTCGTTAATCTAGGAGCAGAGTACAAAGGCTACTTTTATTTCTGCATTTTTAAATAATTTTTTTTGTTTAATAATGACAACCCCACAGAAAGCTCAATATTAGATCAAAATTTATATACTAAGAAATACTTTATTTACATCTTGGTCAAAATCTAAGAACACATATGTTAGTAAAATTTCTCAAACGTTTGTATATTAGGGTGTCCCGTGGACTACTTTTTAGGAGGAATACCTTTAAAACGATTCTTGCTCAATGTACTAAATACGATAAAAATAAAAAACTTTTTTTTTAAAAGTCCTCAGTTCTCCACTTGCCATTGAAAATCTTGATCTCCTTACAATATGTTCAAAAAAAATTTTCTGCAATCTTTTCGATTTGGGTGTCAAAAATTTTGTAATTTTGATCTTATTGCGGGAAAAATAATTAAAATTTTTATTAGTGCATTTCTGGTCCGCATAAAGGGCATATAATTTTCAAAAAATTCTAAAAAACTCTGGAATGGACTAAAACAAATGCTAAACTATTTTGACAACCATTTCGATAAAAATCGAAAATAATAAGCCTCATTAAAAATCATTTTGTTGACCAAAAATGTTTTACAAAAATTTTAAAATTATTTTCCCCGTAATCAGCTAAAAATTTCAAAATTTCTGAGACCCATTTCAAAAAACTCGAAAATATTTTATTTTTCAAAACTTATACAGAGGTCAGAATTTTTAATCGCTGGTAGGGAACTAAGGACCATTCCAAAAAAAATATTTTTTTATTTTTCTCGTGTTCAGTACATTAATACGCATCGAACAAGAGGTATTCCTACATAAAATTCTTAAAAGGGCTGTTCCTCGGGACACTCTAGTGTACATTTCTAGATCTATTTGGTGTAAATGTAAATGCTTTTAATACCATCACCCTAAAAAATCAAAAAAGAAAAACGTAAGGAAACACAAAACAAGGCAAAAAAGGAACACAAAAAGACTGACAAGGGTCAACAAGCAGTGTTTGTTAAAAGATTGTAAGATGTGATGTAATACTGTGAAACATATGTAAACCAAACGAGGCTATAATTGACTGGCAGTAAACAAAAAAAAAATGTATCAAAAATGGTAAAAAAGCAAAGAAGGAAACATGAATGAGCAATAAAAAACTAACATATCACAGTTGTAGTATTTGTTGGATAATATAAAAAAAGAAGCTTACATATACAAACAAATTACTAAAATATGTTCTATCAAAAATTCACCTAAAAACAAGTAATAAAGTAAACAAACTATAATTTTGTTAAAAAAAAAGTATAACATTTCAATTAACCGAAAAACTTATTGAGAATATGATCAAAAGTTATTTGATTATTATTTTTTATAAAATCTATCCTATTTATCCTTTCTGTAAGTAAAATTTATTTTCACTCTATTTTGCTATTTTTTGTTAACCCTCCTGCTATCTTTCACTCTCTATGTCTACAAGTGTGAGATTTCGTTTTTTTTCTTTTGCTTGGAAAATTTGTTATAAATCCTTCCAAACAAAAGAAAATGCCATTAGTACAACATTCAAGGATGTGGGTTACTAATACATTTATATTTACTTTTTTTCTTTCCTCTTCTCAATTTTTTTTATTTCTTTTTCTAATTCTTTTTTTTAGCTCCAATCTTTTCGTTATATTTTTTTCCGTTGAGCTGTTGTTTGTTGGTTCTTAATTTGTTTCTTCATTTTTTATGTTGCCTAAATTGGATTAAGCTGTTGAAAATTTGTCTTTAATAAACTTTTAGTTTTTATTACGGTTATTTTCATATTAAATTTTCATGTTAGTAATTAAGTAGCAAATCAAAAAAACATAAAGAAAAGCAAAGAAGCAGGAAAACTCGAGCATGCAGCCAAGAAGGGCAATTACGCAGACAATAAAAATAGTTAACCAAAAAAAATATGTTTATACCCTACACTATTACAATAAAATTATAGTAATATTTGTAATTCTTACTACAGACCAGACTATAGTAAAGACTATTGACCAGACTATATTCAAGACTATAGATCAGACTATAGACTAGTCTATCAAGGCTACAAAACAGACAATAGTCGAGGCAATAGAAAAGATTATAGGGCTATATTCAAGATAATTTAGCAGACTTTTGCCAAGATTATAGACCTAAATGCTTTGTTCAAAAACACGAAAATATTATAATGACATTAAATAATATTTGTATTACTATATAGTAGATCAGACTATACTGAAGAGTATTGACCAGACTTTAGTCGAAACTATAGACCAGATTACATTCAAGTCTAGAATATGGTCAGAACTATAAACCAGACTATAGTCAAGCATTATAGGAATTGCTATAGACTAGACTATAGTCAGACTATGTTACAGACTACAAACAAGACTATAGTCAAGGCTATAGACCAGACCATAGTTAAGCCTAGACTAGACCATAGCCTTGACTATAGAACAGTCGATAATTTTGATTATAGAACAGACTATAGTCTTGACTATAGAACAGACCATAGTTTAGATTATTGACCAGACTATAGTCAAGACTACAGACCATAATGCACTCTAGTATATAGACCAGGCTGTATTTAAGACCATACACTAGCTATAATCAGGACTATACACTAGACTATGGTCAAGGCTACAAACAAGACAATAGTCGAGACAATAGACAAGATTATAGTCCAGACGATATTCAAGATGATTCAGCAGACTATAGACCAAAAACACTACACTATTATAATGATATTAAATAATATGTGTAATGCTAACTATAGACTATAAACCAGACTATACTAAAGACTATTTACCAGACTGTAGTCGAAACTGTAGACCATATTACATACTAGACTATAGAATACATTCAAGTCTAGAACATGGTCACAACTATAGACCAGACTATAGTCAAGCCTAATAACCAAACTATAGGAAATACTATAGACTAGACTATAGTCAGACTATGTTACAGACTATAAACAAGACTATGGTCAAGGCTATAGACCAGACCATAGTTAAGCCTATAGACTATAGACCAGACTATAGTCTTGGCTATTGAACAGACTATAGTCTTGGCTATAGAACAGACTATAGTCTTGGCTATAGAACAGACTATAGTCTTGACTATAGAACAGACTATAGTCTTAACTATAGAACAGACTATAGAAGACTGTAGTCTTGACTATAGAACAGACTATAGTCTGGACTATAGAACAGACTATAGTCTTGACTATAGAACAGACTATAGTCTGGACTATAGAACAGACTATAGTCTTGACTATAGAACAGACTATAGTCTGGACTATAGAACAGACTATAGTCTTGACTATAGAACAGACTATAGTCTTGACTACAGAACAGACTATAGTCTTGACTATAGAACAGACTATAGTCTTGACTATAGAACAGACTATAGTCTTGACTATAGTTATATAGTCTTGACTATAGACCAAAGTATAGTCTTGACTATAGAACAGACTATAGTCTTGACTTTAGAACAGACTATAGTCTTGACTATAGAATAGACCATAGTTTAGATTATTGACCAGACTATAGTCAAGACTACAGGTCGGACTACAGTCTAGTCTATAGACCAGGCTATATTTAAAACTATACACTAGCTATGATCAGGACTATACACCAGACTATAGACTATGGTCAAGGCTACAAACAAGACAATAGTCGAGACAATAGATAAGATTAAAGTAATTACTATATTCAAGATGATTCACCAGGCTTCAGTCAAGACTATAGACCAAACAATACAACATTACAGATCAGACTATAGACCAAACTATATAGCAGGCTATAGTGAATACTATACGAAAATTATTAAGAAAAAACAATATTATTTAAGAAAATTATTCTACTTATTACTCCCACTTCACTCCTTTTAATTAAAGAAAACCGCATTAAATTAACAACTTAAAGGTCACTTAAAGTTAATAACAACAAATTTCGAGTAAATATTTTCCATTAGGGTGTAATGAACAATTTCATTAATATGACCAAGCTATGTATGTACTCAAATATGCAACGTATGAATACGAAAATACTACCACAGCATGTTTGCATATTTAATCAACAACAAAAATAATAACAACACACTAGACTACTTGATATTAACTAACCAGCAAGAACAGCAACAAACCTACCACAATAAAAGAAACAACGACAGCAGCACTACTACTAAACCACCAACAACAAGAGCAACAATAAAATTGTTTAAAAGTAGTAAAATATCAACAAAATTTTAACTTCTTACACAGTTTTTATCCTTAGAAAAAAAAAAGCTGAACTTAATCCAATTTTATTTTAGGGTCCATTTTCTATTTTTGCTGATGCCACACTGCTGTGTAGTAGCAAAAATAACAGCAACCAAAAAAAAAGAGCAAAAATAAATGTATAAACAACAAAGCAAAACGATAGAAAATATTTTACAAGTTTGAAACTTTTTTTTGTTTTTGTCGCTAACAAAATTTTGTATGCACTCATAACACTGGTTACGAATTTTAACTAATAAAAGTACACAGCAAAAATAACATACATACATATGTATATACATACACAAGCCCTAGCACTTTCATAAGTTTTGGTATTATCTTCTTCTCTACGGCAATGAATCATCTAAACAATTTACAATGTTTGCCGATGAGTGGCTAGTCTAATACTGAATCCCTTAGATTATAAATTTTAGTCTACTTTAGAAAACATAGTACCAGGAATAATTTTAAACTATAAACTTATGGAAATGTTAGGAACATTAGCACATATTCACTTACACTTTTCGAAATATACAAACATTTTAGAAATATAGTTACAAACATACACATATGTATGTACCTAACTGAATCTATGGCTGTAGCACTACAAATACATACAAAAAAGTATCTTAAAATCTATGACTAGAAATCATACAAATGCTTCATGGTTACTCACGTTACTTCTACATACATATATGATTTATTATGTGAATGTGTTTGTTTATTTAAAAAAAAAAAACTCATATACACTTATAAGGAGTATGTGAAATACAGCATATACATACATATGTATACGGCAACATCATGAATGCTAGAAGAATTTGGATTTAACCTAAGGGCAAATTAGCCAAGTGGAAGATAGCTTAAATGTTCATTAGGGTTTTTTTTATATTTATTATTATTTTTTTTTTCTACTTTTCAAGTATCAAGTGACTGAAATGGGATAAAGATTGCCAACTGTTTATGATTGTTTGTTGAAATATTTTGTATGACACGTTGAAAGGATAAGATTTATATGCATTTATTCTGGATTAAGGAAAGGAAATGAAATACAATACGTTATATTTTTAGATAACCTTTTAGGGACGAAATTTAAAAATTCCTAATTAAAATAAGCCTCAAAATGAGAACTAAACTAGAACTGAACTAGAACTGAACTAGAACTGAACTAGAACTGAACTAGAACTGAACTAGAACTGAACTAGAACTGAACTAGAACTGAACTAGAACTGAACTAGAACTGAACTAGAACTGAACTAGAACTGAACTAGAACTGAACTAGAGCTGAACTAGAACTGAACTAGAACTGAACTAGAACTGAACTAGAACTGAACTAGAACTGAACTAGAACTGAACTAGAACTGAACTAGAACTGAACTAGAACTGAACTAGAACTGAACTAGAACTGAACTAGAACTGAACTAGAACTGAACTAGAACTGAACTAGAACTGAACTAGAACTGAACTAGAACTGAACTAGAACTGAACTAGAACTGAACTAGAACTGAACTAGAACTGAACTAGAACTGAACTAGAACTGAACTAGAACTGAACTAGAACTGAACTAGAACTGAACTAGAACTGAACTAGAACTGAACTAGAACTGAACTAGAACTGAACTAGAACTGAACTAGAACTGAACTAGAACTGAACTAGAACTGAACTAGAACTGAACTAGAACTGAACTAGAACTGAACTAGAACTGAACTAGAACTGAACTAGAACTGAACTAGAACTGAACTAGAACTGAACTAGAACTGAACTAGAACTGAACTAGAACTGAACTAGAACTGAACTAGAACTGAACTAGAACTGAACTAGAACTGAACTAGAACTGAACTAGAACTGAGCTAGAACTGAACTAGAACTGAACTAGAACTGAACTAGAACTGAACTAGAACTGAACTAGAACTGAACTAGAACTGAACTAGAACTGAACTAGAACTGAACTAGAACTGAACTAGAACTGAACTAGAACTGAACTAGAACTGAACTAGAACTGAACTAGAACTGAACTAGAACTGAACTAGAACTGAACTAGAACTGAACTAGAACTGAACTAGAACTGAACTAGAACTGAACTAGAACTGAACTAGAACTGAACTAGAACTGAACTAGAACTGAACTAGAACTGAACTAGAACTGAACTAGAACTGAACTAGAACTGAACTAGAACTGAACTAGAACTGAACTAGAACTGAACTAGAACTGAACTAGAACTGAACTAGAACTGAACTAGAACTGAACTAGAACTGAACTAGAACTGAACTAGAACTGAACTAGAACTGAACTAGAACTGAACTAGAACTGAACTAGAACTGAACTAGAACTGAACTAGAACTGAACTAGAACTGAACTAGAACTGAACTAGAACTGAAACTAGAACTGAACTAGAACTGAACTAGAACTGAACTAGAACTGAACTAGAACTGAACTAGAACTGAACTAGAACTGAACTAGAACTGAACTAGAACTGAACTAGAACTGAACTAGAACTGAACTAGAACTGAACTAGAACTGAACTAGAACTGAACTAGACTGAACTAGAACTGAACTAGAACTGAACTAGAACTGAACTAGAACTGAACTAGAACTGAACTAGAACTGAACTAGAACTGAACAGAACTGAACTAGAACTGAACTAGAACTGAACTAGAACTGAACTAGAACTGAACTAGAACTGAACTAGAACTGAACTAGAACTGAACTAGAACTGAACTAGAACTGAACTAGAACTGAACTAGAAACTGAACTAGAACTGAACTAGAACTGAACTAGACTGAACTAGAACTGAACTAGAACTGAACTAGAACTGAACTAGAACTGAACTAGAACTGAACTAGAACTGAACTAGAACTAACTGAACTAGAACTGAACTAGAACTGAACTAGAACTGAACTAGAACTGAACTAGAACTGAACTAGAACTGAACTAGAACTGAACTAGAACTGAACTAGAACTGAACTAGAACTGAACTAGAACTAGAACTGAACTAGAACTGAACTAGAACTGAACTAGAACTGAACTAGAACTGAACTAGAACTGACTAGAAACTGAACTAGAACTGAACTAGAACTGAACTAGAACTGAACTAGAACTGAACTAGAACTGAACTAGAACTGAACTAGAACTGAACTAGAACTGAACTAGAACTGAACTAGAACTGAACTAGAACTGAACTAGAACTGAACTAGAACTGAACTAGAAACTGAACTAGAACTGAACTAGAACTGAACTAGAACTGAACTAGAACTGAACTAGAACTGAACTAGAACTGAACTAGAACTGAACTAGAACTGAACTAGAACTGAACTAGAACTGAACTAGAACTGAACTAGAACTGAACTAGAACTGAACTAGAACTGAACTAGAACTGAACTAGAACTGAACTAGAACTGAACTAGAACTGAACTAGAACTGAACTAAACTGAACTGAACTAGAACTGAACTAGAACTGAACTTGAACTGAACTAGAACTGAACTAGAACTGAACTAGAACTGAACTTGAACTGAACTAGAACTGAACTAGAACTGAACTAGAACTGAACTAGAACTGAACTAGAACTGAACTAGAACTGAACTAGAACTGAACTAGAACTGAACTAGAACTGAACTAGAACTGAACTAAAACTAAACTAGAACTGAACTAGAACTGAACTAGAACTGAACTAGAACTGAACTAGAACTGAACTAGAACTGAACTAGAACTGTACTAGAACTGAACTAGAATTGAACTAGAACTGAACTAGAACTGAACTAAAACCAAACTAGAAACTGAACTAAACTAAACTAGAACTGTAAACTTGAATAATGCATTCGTCCAAGTAAATTTTTTATTTAAAGAAAAAAGTATAGTTTTTATGGCAACTCTACAAAGTAATATTAAACTCAAACTATGCAGCAACAAACTTAAAATTTTTTTGGGAACTTTTAATTTTTACTTTAATATTTAAAACGCAGTTTGATAGTATTAAAAATTTAAGACGATTAATAAAATTATAACTAAAAAGACGATGATATATTTATAACTAATAAATTATAATCAATAATTTTGTATTTAAGTTTAAACACACTTTTGATTAAATACACAAATAATTAATAAAGAAACTAAAAAAACGTTTCTATAAATCTGCAAAAATTAAATAGAGTTCATATTCTTCGATGCTACAATTCTTAGACATATTAACAAATAATTGTAGTATTAAAGTAATTTTGGAACAGAAAGCAAATATTTATTTTTGGTTTTTAAAAAATTCTTAATATTAAACTTATCGCTCTACCCACGTATAAATTATTCAACACTCATCAAAACTCAGATTTTAATCAAACTGTTTATAGTTGGTGTTACTTCCCGTAACACACATTTAACACACAGACATCATTTTGGCATTCTCTGAAGGTTCAGGCATTAGTGTGTATATGAGGTATGAGTGAGTGAGTGTTAGAGAGGATGTTAACAATGTTTGAAAAGGAAGAAGTTCCCTGTAGACGATATGGTTCATATGTTAAAACTTTAAATTAAGTTAACTTAACTAGAAACAGATTAGAAATTTAAGGCAAAACACAAACATGAATATGTACTTATACTTGTATTTGTAGTTAAATATGTTGTACGTAAAACATTTAAATGTATAGAGATAATGTTTTCATAGGTGGTTTAATACGTGCATGCTTCAGCACATAATTAATATTTTCAAGTCCACAGACACTTATTAAATGTACTTATGGTGTATGGAGTTGTAGAGAATACTGTAGAGTACAATAAACTGGAAAAAGTGGTTTAAAGAATTTTGAAATTTGGATTAATTTGTTGAAATTTTTAACAATGAATTTTAAGACAAATTAAAATATTTAAAAAATATGTTAATATTGCGTCTTAAAAGCTTATCGGTTAAAAAAGTTAAAGGGTTGATTTAATTACAAAAACAAATTGCAATGAAGCTGCATGTTGTTTTCACTATGTTTTGAATGTAATGACAAAATTTCAAATTTAATAATATTTTCATGGGTTGTTTCGAAATTTTGTCCATATATCAGATATAAGGGCCGATTTTAAATAAAAAAACGTTTTGAAGCCATCTCGGATAGAATTATTGAAGATGTGGATACCTAAGATAACTGGGGTCTTTAGAATCATACAAACATATAGCACAATCAACTCCGCTATCTATGTGGATTCAAAATTAGAATGTGGATTCAAATTAGAATCAAATTATATTGTAAAAATTATTAATGGAAAGACAATCTTATTGATTTGATTCTCGTGAAGGATATAAAAAGAATTATTTGTTATAAGTCCTTATGTCCTTTGTTGCAGCTAGAAGACCAAAGGTTAACAAAATGTCTATTTTAAATAAACTCATACCTTAATAACAAAATTAAATACTATTTTTGTCTAAAAATAAACTTAACTCAGACTAAAAAATATATATATTTTAACATTAAGCACACATTTTTCTACTTAAACAACCTACGCCAATTTTTCCCAGTTGAATTTTGTCATTCACACAAATTTTCATTTATTGCGAAACAAAACGACATGTAGACATACAAACATACATACAATCATAGATACATACATATGTATCTTTAATTGTCTTTTGTTCGCACTTGTATATGGAGGCAATTAAATCGCAAAGGAAAAAAAAGAGAAAAGCCTCATAATGATAATGAGTTCATGTACTTAAAGTTTAGCAATAGTATGTGTGTAGTTTCATAAGCCTGTATGTGAGTGTATGCTTCCAAAGTCTAAAGCATAAAATAGTTGTATTACGTGCTTACATAAATCCATTAGTGGCATTTAATTACATTTTTGGCGAAATTGTCAACACAGATCAAGGAGTAAAATAGAAATAAGGGGCTTAATAACAAAGGCGAATCGTAAAAACGCATACACACAGTCATACTCACAAAACAACGCACACAATTACAGTTTA
>NW_023995358.1:0-130364 GCF_015586225.1 Lucilia sericata | reverse complement strand
TTTTTATTATTTTTCTATTTCTTTTACATATTTTTGTTTTTATTTCTTCATTCGACTTAACTGCATATTGTTTAACGAAATTCATTCATATTTGAACAACTAATAATTGTATTTAAATATACACTACTGAAATTGAAAAAAAAAGTTTTAAATAAAATTGTGTATTTCATTTAATTGATTTATTTATTTTTCTGCATTCGCCTGCCGATAAACAAAATTTGCACAGTGTTTTTGAATTTTTGAAGGTTAGGTTTGTGTCATGGCTAAATAGTATGATTAACAAGAGGAGTGAAGAGGATTTTGTTTGTGAAAAAATGCTATAAACTATATAATATATACAAAATAGTTTATAAACAACTGTTTCCAAAAGTAAACATTTTGTTAGTCATGATTTCCACACGCAGTTGTCTTGAAAATTGATTTGTATTTAGAAAATGTAATATATTTGATGGTTAGGTTTGTAACTAGACTAACTAAAAATAAATATTTTTACGCCTTAAGACTTGGAAACCTATAATTATTGTTGCCTTGGAAATCAATTTTTATTTACAAGATATTAATTTTGAAGGTTAGGTTTGTGGCAAGACTTAATAAAGAGATAACACAGCAAACTAGACAGAATAAGAATCACTATAGACTAGTCTAGTCTATAGTGTAGACTAGACTATAGATTTGACTATAGATTAGACTATAGACTAGATTATAGACAACACTAATAGATTATAGACTAGATTGTAGACTAGACTAAAGACTAGAGTTGACTCTAGACTATACTCTACAATAGACTTAACTATAGTTTAGACTATAGACTAGACTATAGACTTGACTATAGACTAGATTATATACTAGACTATAGACTAGATTATAGACTAGACTACAGATTGGACTATAGACTAGACTACAGACTTGGTTATAGACTAGATAATCGACTAGACTATAGACTAGATTATAGACTAGACTATAGACTAGGCAATAGACTAGAATATAGACTAGACTAAAGACTAGGCAGTAGACTAGACTAAAGACTAGACATGACTATAGTTAAGACTATAGAACAGACTATAGACTTGAATATAGACTAGACTATAGACATATTATAGACTAAACTATAAACTAGATTATAGACTACTAGCTTATTACCCGCTACTTTGTTAGCGAGGGTTTTTATAGAATGAGAAATATGTTGGCTCTTCATTTAGCAAGGAAAAAATAATATGTTTTACAAAGATTACAAATTTTTAAATATTGGTAATTCCCTAATTTAAAGAAATGATGATTGTATATGTGTACTCAATTTTAAGTACTTAAAAGTCCACTTTTATAGATTCTCATTTACGCCGTGCTCTATATGCTTAATTTCATGTTTTTAGGTTGAATTTTATAGAAAACTCAAAAAGTACCAATCGAAGGACGAAAAAGTGCCAAAAAGTTCACTTTTATAGATTCTCATTAACTAAGGCCTCTGCATGCTTAATTTCATGTTTCTAGGTTTAATTTTATGGAAAACTCAAAAAGTATCAGTCGAAGTACGATAAAGTACCAAAAAGTCCCCTTTTATAGATTCTAATTTACTCCAGGCTCTACATGCTTAATTTTATGTTTCTAGGTTAAATTTTATAAAAACTGAAAAAAAGTACCAGTCGAAGAATGAAAAAGTACAAAAAAGTCTCCTTTTATAGATTCTTATTTACTCCGGGCTCTACATGCTTAATTTCATGTTTCTATGTTCAATTTTATAGAAAAATCAAAAAGTACCAATCGAAGAACAAAAAAGTACCAAAAAGGTCCTCTTTTATAGTTTCCAATTTACTCCGGGCTCTATATGCTTAATTTCATGTTTTTAGGTTCAATTTTATAGAAAAATCAAAAAGTACCAGTCGAAGAACGAAAAAGTACCAAAAAGTCCCCTTATATATTCTCATTAACTAAGGGCTCTGCATGCTTAATTTCATGTTTCTAGGTTTAATTTGATAGAAAACTCAAAAAGTACCAGTCGAAGGACGAAAAAAGTACCAAAAAAGTCCCCTATTATAGATTTTCATTCACTCTGGGCTCTACATGCTTAAATTCATGTTTCTAGGTTAAATTTTATAGAAAACTCAAAAAGTACCAGTCGAAAGACGAAAAAAGTTCCAAAAAGTCCCCTTTTATAGATTCTCATTTACTCCGAGCTCTACATGCTTAATTTCATGTTTCTAGGTTAAATTTTATAGAAAACTCAAAAAGTACCAGTCGAAAGATGAAAAAGTACCAAAAAGTCCCCTTTTATAGATTCTCATTTACTAAGGGCTCTACATGCTTAATTTCATGTTTCTAGGTTAAATTTTATAGAAAACTCAAAAAGTACCAGTCGAAGGACGAAAAAGTACCAAAAAGTCCCCTTTTATAGATTCTCATTTACTAAGGGCTCTACATGCTTAATTTCATGTTTCTAGGTTAAATTTTATAGAAAACTCAAAAAGTACCAGTCGAAAGACGAAAAAGTACCAAATAGTCCCCCTTTATAGATTCTCATTTAATAAGGGCTCTACATGCTTAATTTTATGTTTCTAGGTTAAATTTTATAGAAAACACAAAAAGTACCAGTCGAAAGACGAAAAAGTACCAAAAAGTCCCCTTTTATAGATTCTCATTAACTAAGGCCTCCGCATGCTTAATTTCATGTTTCTAGGTTAAATTTTATAGAAAACTCAAAAAGTACCAGCCGAAAGACGAAAAAGTTCCAAAAAGTCCCCTTTTATAGATTCTCATTTACTCCGGGCTCTACATGCTTAATTTCATGTTTCTAGGTTAAATTTTATAGAAAACTCAAAAAGTATCAGTCGAAAGACGAAAAAGTACCAAAAAGTCCCCTTTTATAGATTCTCATTTACTAAGGGCTCTACATGCTTAATTTCATGTTTCTAGGTTAAATTTTATAGAAAACTCAAAAAGTACCAGTCGAAGGACGAAAAAGTACCAAAAAGTCCCCTTTTATAGATTCTCATTTACTAAGGGCTCTACATGCTTAATTTCATGTTTCTAGGTTAAATTTTATAGAAAACTCAAAAAGTACCAGTCGAAAGACGAAAAAGTACCAAAAAGTCCCCTTTTATAGATTCTCATTAACTAAGGCCTCCGCATGCTTAATTTCATGTTTCTAGGTTAAATTTTATAGAAAACTCAAAAAGTACCAGTCGAAGGACGAAAAAGTACCAAAAAGTCCCCTTTTATAGATTCTCATTTACCTCCGGGCTCTACATGCTTAATTTCATGTTTCTAGGTTAAATTTTATAGAAAACTCAAAAAGTACCAGTCGAAGGACGAAAAAGTACCAAAAAGTCCCCTTTTATAGATTCTCATTTACTCCGGTCTCTACATGTTTAATTTCATGTTTCTAGGTTCAATATTATAGAAAATTCAAAAAGTACCTTTTGAAGAACGAAAAAGTACCAAAAAGTCCCATTTTATAGATTCTCATTTACTCCGAGCTCTACATGCTTAATTTCATGTTTCTACGTTTAATTTTAAAGAAAACTCAAAAAAGTACCTGTGTAGAACGAAAAAGTAGCGAAAAGTCCCTTTATTATTAATTTCATGTTTCTATTTCAATATCTTAGAAAACTCAAAAAGGACCAGTTGGAGAATGAAAAGTACCAAAAAATATCACTTGGTACCGGGGTTCCAAATAACACCCCATTAGGATATGTAGTGTTTTTAAATTTAAAAATTTTATCTAAATTCGATCATTTTGGTTGAATAAAATCAAATTTTCCATTTTTACCCCCTTTTGGTACTTTTTTCCTCCCCATTAACGAAATAAAAATTCTATTCCAAAAAGTTGCAACATCGTAGTGGGAGCCCGTTATTATGTATTCATATGTATAAGTTAATAAACCAAAAACAATGTTTTATGAAAAAAGTACCAAAAATAGGTACAATTTTAACCCCTTAAACGTCCGAATATCCAAAAAGTACTAAATTCATATTTTTATTTTTTCGTTAAGTTATGAAGGAGTCAAAAATATTTTTTGAATGTGCACTGGTTTAAAAGATACATGGGGTGCGAAAAAAGTACCAAAATACAGTTTTTACCCGTTTATTCCCTAAAGGGGCCGAATTTTAAAAAAGTACCAGACACCTGTCCGTTTATTTTTTAAATGAACGGCGATAAGCTTTAAACTGTTTTTGTATCTTTTCTAGTTTAGGAGATATAAGGTTACCGAATTTACCCGTTTTTACCCTTTTTTACCCCCTAAACATTCGAATTTCCAAAAATCCCGTCTTAGTGGATCTATTTGGCGGGAGACCAACCTCCTGTCCAAATTTCAGCTCTTTAGCTTCAACCGTTTAGGCTGTGCGATGATGAATCAGTCAGTGAATCAGTCAGTCAGTCAGTCAGTCAGTCAGTAACGTTAGAATTTTATATATATAGATATACTAGATTGTAGATAAGACTAAAGACTATAGTTGAATCTAGACTATACTACACAATAGACTCGACTATAGACTAGACTAGACAGAATACTAGGCAATAGACTAGACTAGACTAAAGAATAGGCAATAGGCTAGACATGATAATAGCTTAGACTATAGACTAGCCTATAGACAAGATTATAAACTAGATTTTAGACTAGATTGTAGACAAGAGTAAAGACTAGAGTTGACTATAGACTATACTACACAATAGACTAGACTATAGACTTGACTATAGACTAGATTATAGACTAGACTGAATACTAGGCAATAGACTAGACTTGGCTATAGTCTAGACTATAGACTAGGCTTTTGACTAGACTATATACTAGACTATAGACTTCACTATAGTCTAGACTAGAGACTAGACTAGATTATAGACTAAAAGTACTATTATGGATATAATTTTCCATACCTGGTGCAGTAACATAGTGCATCCTGTATAGACGTCTACAAGCTATATCTTTGCAGTATAATATTGAATATTCTATGATCACCTCATTGACTGATCTATGATCTAGTAAACGAATTTGTCAATGAACTAGTTCATTGAAGATTTTATCCCTTTCTCAGAAAATATTGCAAAAGTGTTGCGATATGAAAATGTTAAATAATTACGTTAAAATGGAAAAAAAAAGTCATTTAAAAAAATTCATGTTTATTTTTCTTAAAGATTTATAATCCATACATTAAATTGGTTTAGATATTGAATACATACAATGTAATAAAAAATGTACTATTATTTCTTAGTAATTTATTTCTAATACTTCGCTTCACAATCAATCATCATTAAGGAGATTTTTAAAATATGAAAAAATTCCTCAATTTAATTGTGTAACAAATATTTAAAGTTTTTCAATAACAACATATTATTGAAAGCACACAATGTTTTATTAAAATCATTGCGATGCAATTGTAATATGTTTATAAAACATAAAATATCTTGATCTAAACTACTGGACAAGGCCACTTTTAGTTCTTCCAAACTATTGGTAAAATCACCACAGCTAGATGACAGTGAAATTTCAAAATCTGTCTCAAATGCAAATGACAAATGTTTATATGATAAAGTTGATAAATAGCGTAAAATGGAGACGGCGTAATGGGTTAAAAATGGCATATTTATGAATTTTATTTCATTGGGTTTTGCTTCCAATAGTGAGGAGATGAGTTTTTTGAAAAATTGTTCCTGTTGTAGGGCAAAATTGCCACTAGTGTTGGCAAAATCATTAAAATTGATTGCTACCACTGTTTCATCACAAATATAAGTTGCGCGCGGCTCTTGCAACCACAAACTATCACATGAAGTCTCACTATATAAATCATTTAGTTTTGAGCGCATTATCAATAAATGAACATTGGCAAAAAGACTGCTATTTAATACCCTTACACCCTGTCCCCGGTAGAGCGATAACTTAACTTGAGATTCTTCCATCTCCTCGAATTGTTCAAATTTATATTTTATTTCATTAGAATTCAAATGTTCTTTTAACATTTTCTCCAGCTCATTTAAATGTTTACGAAATTTAAAAATATGCTCTTCCTTTGAGGTTTCCTTAAACATTTCCCTTTCGGAGTGTGAGCCTTTATAGATTTGATTTTTATAACTTTTCTCAATATACTTTTGATATTTATAAAGAATTTTCAATTCATCGGGAAGTTTTTGTATATTATAACGTTGATAGAACTCATTGCAAGTGGCTGTTCTTAGATTTTGTAAACGTTTGACAATCATTTTATGTGGTCGTATCTCATAACTGTAAATGTTCTGCTCTATGGCATTAATCTGATGATTCATAAATATGCGACAGCATATTTCATGTTGTCTTAGAAAATCCAGTGGTAGAGCAGATTTAGAAAACAATGGCCATAGTAAGGCATTTTGAGGTGTCAATTTCAATTTCATTTTCTCTATAATTTCAGGCAAATGTTTTGCTTCCTTCTTATAATTTAAACAAATAACATAGACCTCGGAATTGCCACGCTTAGAGGTACAAGGCTTAAATACATGTACTTTTTCAAAGGCACAATTCAATAAGAATAGTTTACTAACCGATGATGCTTCGTACAGGGTAAACATTTTAATGACGAACGAACCACCCTCAGCCAGTATCGTTAAGGCGGTAATTATTTCGGCATAATGTAATAGAGCTACTTTTTCCTCTTGACAATCTGGAGACTCTATACAATCGACAGAACCATCAGCCGTTATAAGGTGGACATCACCTAAACGTTTTGCACATTCTTGCTGCATATGCTGCAAGTTATCCGTATCGATTATGTTGCCAGTGAAATCCTTGTGAAATAGCCAATTATCGAGTGTATATAGAAGAAAACGATCATCCATAATCATGCGATTGAGAGGATTACCTTCATAGTAAGGATTTAAGGTGGTCGCTAACCATTTCCATTGCACCTGTGAGAAATTAATAAAAAAATATAAACAAATAGGAAAGAGTAGACCACACTAGACTGTATCTTAGTTAGACTAGGCTTTATACTATAGTCCAGACTATAGACTAGATTATAGAATATACTATAGACTAGACTAAAGACTAGACTATAGACTATAATGTAGACTAGGCTATACTAAGACTAGACTAGACTATAGACTAGATTATGGACTAGACTATAGACTAGACGAGACTATAGACTAGACGAGACTATAGACTAGACTAGACTATAGACTAGACTATAGACTAGACTATAGAATAGACTATAGACTAGATTATAGACTAGACTATAGACTAGACTATAGACTAGACTAGACTATAGACTAGATTATAGACTAGACTATAGACTAGACTATAGACTAGACTATAGACTAGACTATAGACTAGACTATAGACTAGACTATAGACTAGACTATAGACTAGACTATAGACTAGACTATAGACTAGACTATAGACTAGACTATAGACTAGACTAAGACTAGACTATAGACTAGACTATAGACTAGACTATAGACTAGACTATAGACTAGACTATAGACTAGACTATAGACTAGACTATAGACTAGACTATAGACTAGACTATAGACTAGACTATAGACTAGACTATAGACTAGACTATAGACTAGACTATAGACTAGACTATAGTCTAGAGTATGGACCCGACTATAGACTTGACTATAGTCTACAGAGTTTAGAAGAGACTATAGATCAGACTTTAGTCTAGTAGTCGGAAGATAAATTACGAAATTTGTTAAAATTTCTAATCTGTAAATAATGGATGATCCAATATAAAGATAAAATCCCACACAACTTACCTCATTCTTATCGTAATTCGTATACAAATAATGATTCAAGGCTGTTATAAACGCTCCGGGAGCTTCACACAAATGCAACGAATTTACCTGTGGCCCCTTAACCAATTCCGGAAATCTTCCCAAACATTCATACATTTTACACCAGGCAATTGTTACAAATTCAGCATTTGTTTCCGTTTTTAAACGCCAAGGTATCTCGCCAGCAGGATCCTGACGTCGTGTATGCAATGACCAATCCTCAATAACATAATCATTCAGTTTGCTCTTCACTAGATTCAATTTGATTTTTAACTCTTGTAAAGATTCCAATTGATAATATTCCTTGAAGAGCTCTTGGGCTGATGGTAGACACCAGTCGTTTGCTGTTGCATATTTCTGATATAGAAAACATTTTTCAAACATCTCTTGTATTTGGGTGTTGTGGTGGTCATGCTGCTGCTGCATTTGGCTGTGATCAACATGAAATGCATAATTATTGTTGTTGTTCCTGTTGCTATAGGGTTTTGTATTGTTTTTTGCACCAATTGATTTGCCGGTTGCAGAGTTATTACCACCAAAGCTTTTCGTGGGAGAAGTGTGCGGACCACAGCCATTTCTTAAGCCTTGCGGCGGTGCTAAACGTGTATCTGGCGATAAATTCATATTGTTTCCTATAATTCTATTTATCTATATTGGAATTTCAATTTCAAACAAACATTTCCGTAAATTCCCGGAGTAAAAAAAATATTGTAAATGCACTGCGCAAAATAATGGGAAGTGTGTTGCCATATTTATTGATTCGTTTATGTACAACAGTTAGTGCTGCCAGAAAGATTTTTGTTAAAAATCCTACGCTAAACAGTAGGGTTCTATAAATCGACTTTCGAATAATCGAACAATCGACTTTTTGTCGAAAAAAGTCGAAAAGTCGAAGTCGACTATTTTGTTCCAAAAAAGTCGATAACTCGACTATCGTCTATGAAAAAAGTCGAAAAGTCGACTTTGTAAATAAAAGTCGAAAAAAGTCGAAAAGTCGGAAAGTCGAAAAAAGTCGAAAAGTCGAAAAAAGTCGATAAGTCGAAGAAAGTCGAAAAGTCGAAAAAAGTCGGAAAAAGTCGAAAAGTCGGAAAAAGTCGAAAAAAAGTCGAAAAGTCGAAAATAGTCGAAAATTTTAAAAAAGTGGAAAAGAGGTCAAAAACTCTAAAATGGTCGGAAAAACTCGAAAAAAGTAAAAAATAGTCGAAAAAAGTCGAAAAAAAGTCGAAATAAGTCGAAAATAGTCAAAAAGTCGTAAAAAATCGAAAAGTCGAAAAGTCGGAAAAAGTCGAAAAGTTGAAAAAAGTCGGAAAAAGTCGAAAAAGGTCGAAAGTCGAAAAAAGTCGAAAAGTCGAAAAAAGTCGAAAAGTCGAAAAAAATACTAAAAGTCGAAAAGTCTAAAAGTCGACTTTTAAATAAATGAAAAAGGTCGAAAAGTCGAAAAATCGACTTTTCATAAAATGGAAAAAGTCGAAAGGTCGAAAAGTCGACTTTTAACTAAATGCAAAAAGTCGAAAAGTCGAAAAGTCGACTTTTCGTTTCAACTATAGAACCCTACTAAACAGTGGGCAATTTTTTAAAAACGGAAAAATAAATCTGTAATTTATATGATTTGAAACACATATAAATGAAGCACGTACTTATTTAGTTAAATCTGTCCAAGATCTATATATGTATACTTTTATTAAATTATTTAAAAAAAGTAGTTACTACTTACATAATGATCAATTTTAAATTAATTTATATTAAAAAATATATTTTGAGACTTAAATAAACGTTAAACTAAACTAAATTAAATAAATTATATTGAATCACTTATTGTGATTTATTTTGCATGATTTTTAAATTTCTGGTGGTATATTTCCCGAATATTTTAACAGTTTTGTTTCTTCCCATTCTTTTGGATGTATCTTCTTGCGATGAGCGTGCATATTGCCATTGGAATTAAAGGTTTTCGGACACCAGGGGCAAGTGTATAAAGTAGTGCCAGTATGTGTGGCCATATGTTCCTATAAGGAGAATTATTGAGAGTTCAATTATAGACTAGATTATAGAATAAACTACAGTCTGCATAATAGACTAGACTTTAGACAAGACTTTCGAATAAACAATATAATAGACTAGACAATCTTCTGTAATTTATTTTGACCTTACCTTCAAAGCTTCAGATCTTTTGAAAGCTTTTTCACAAATACTGCACTTGTGATCGTAGCCCTTTTCGTGCATAGTATTTATATGCTTTTTAAGTGCCTTTAGGGTGGGTGATATTTTTGGACAAATAGGGCAGTGATGTTCCTGTTTCCCCCCTATTGGATGTTGGGATTCTTTGTGCAGCTTTAGACCACGTTCACTAGTTAGACGTAAGCCACATACGTCACAATTTATAACGGGAGCGGGTATGCCTTCATGCTTATTCATGTGTATTTTAAATTCAGCACTGGAGTTAATAGCTTTGCCGCATATATAGCAAATTTTAACGAAACGTTTAAGATGTACCGCTTGTCGATGTTGATTCAATAGATAAGGACTGCCATAACTAAAATGTAATGAAAAAATGGTTAAGAAAAATTTGAGAATTTCTTAAGAAGGAGTACTTTTTGCCACAATCACTGCAGGGAAATTTCTTTTCCTCTTCCGGCAAATGAGTTAATTTATGTATCCTAAGGACATAAGCTTCCGTAAAAGATTTACCGCATACATCACAGCAATGTTGCTTAACCACCTCACTGGCTCGGTGCACACGCAACATGTGACTGTCAAAACTGATGCGATCAGACATGGCTTTGCCGCATTCATTGCACTTAAAATGATCGGGATTTAAGTGACAATGAAGATGATCGACCAAACGGGTACGATCGAAAAACTTTCGTTTACAGCAAACAACATAGCCTCGTTGTTTGTGATTTTCGGTAAAATGTTTCTGCATGGCGGGAAAGTCTTCAAACGGTACCTGGCAAAGATCACAGAACATTTGCTTAAAATGTTCGGCTATAAATTGATCATTTTCTTTGCGATTTGTGCGGTGTTTACTGTAAGCTTTGCGCCTTTTACTTTCCACAGTTTCCGCAGAATCCTTTTCCGGCTGATAATTGGCATCGCCGGCATCGTTGTCATTATCACTAAGGCTATCTGAATCATGATTATCATTTGTATCTAGAGGTTCTTCTTTCACTTGTGATTCTTCTGCTGGGGTTTCTTCTGATGTTTTTGTCTCTGCAGTAGCTTTGGCTTTAGTAGTTTTCTTTTTATTCTTGGACTTGTTGTTAACTTTCGATTTTTTAGATTTCTCTAGAGGATCTTTATTTGTTATTTGATTTTCTAATCTTAAACGTTTACAAGCCTGTTTTAAGGGCATATCATCCAAGTCCAGCTCATCTAAGGGCTGTGTTATTGCAGTTTCTTTGTTATCCTCCAAATCGGGCGCTGGTGGTGGTGGATCTATAAGTATTTCTGGTTCCGCCAGATCCTGTGGCTGAGGTTGGTCTATCAGTATCTCTGGTTCTAGGAAACAAAATGCAATATTATCTTTATCCGCCTCTTCAGTGGTAGTTTTTATTTTTGTTTTTTGTATTGTTAATTCCTCTTTGCATTCCACCGTTGTTAATACACCAACATCCTCCACTTTAATTTTTCCAAAATTCATATGAGCCTCTTCCACACGCATATAGAATTTGTGAAAATCGTTTACCTCTTGCCAGCAGGACAAACATATCCAGGAATTTGTTTGTATATTGTTCTAAAAGGAATTTTTCATTATTATTGTGAAGACAGACTGGCAGTAGTTATACCTCCTTCGACTTACTTACCATTGGCCAAAAATGTTTCTCTATCACTTTTCCCATATCCAGCTCTTGCCATTGTGATGAGTTTGCCTTTATGGAGTCCAAAATATCTTTATTTATTTCTAAACACAATAAACAGGATTCCATTATTTTATTAAGAAATTTATTAAAAATAACATTTTCCAAAAATTTGTAAACAAGAAAAAAATATGTATACGAATAATCGGTAATCGGATTTGTTTAGTTAGAATCAGTATTAGGAGTTGCCAGAACATTTTTGTAATAAAAATTAGTTTTTGGCGATTTTTTATGAAAATTTATATTCACCGAGGAAAATTCAGGTGATTATACCCTTTATACATTTAAGACCCAATAAATTGTATATAATCTGAGTCTTTATAGGTTAGCGGAGTCGATTTATCTATGTTTGTTTGTATGTCCGTATAAGTTTTCAGAAGAATGGAGATGTTATTCGTCTAGAGATTAACATGTGAAAGCTTTGCGGATCGGTCATAACTCCCATATAAAATCCACTTCCGAAAATCTCTTAATCGTAAATGACTCATGAATTAACAATGGAATCGGGATAAAATTCTACACGAATATGTTTTGTATATTTACAAATCATTCTGCTATACTTTTCGGATCGATCCATTATTACGTCATTTATAAAATTCATCCTAATTTTTCATAAATTATTATAATATCCGGTTTTTTTGTAATTTTGTTTTTATTAATTTAATATCGGTAATTTTCCCGAATATTTTTGAAGTTTTGCTTCTTCCCATTCTTTGCGATGTACTCTTTTGCGATGGGCATGCATATTGCCATTCGAATAAAAAGTCTTGGGACACCAAGTACACGTATATAAGGGTGTTCCGGTATGTGAAGCCATATGTTCCTGAAAAGAAAACTCTTTAAACATCTGTATTTGTCCCATCTATTTATTGTATTACCCGTAATGCTTCTGCCCTCTTGAAAGCCTTTTCACAAATGTTGCATTTGTGATCGTAACCTTTTTTATGCATCGTACTAACATGTTTCAGTAAAGCCTTCCTTGTTGGTGATATTTTGTGACACACCGGACAGGGATGATCTTGTTTGCCGCCCACTGGATGTTGATTGTCTTTGTGACGTTTTAAACCTCTTTCGCTGGTCAATAGCAAACCACAGATATCACAACTTATAGACGGTGGCGGTATGCCCTCGTGTTTGTCCATATGTATTTTGTATTCGGCACTTGTAACTATAGATTTACCACAAATATAACATATTTTCACGAATTTTTTTAAATGTACCGCCTCGGTGTGTATATTTAAGTGGTTAGCAGAGGGATATCTAAAATAAATGATCATACTTTATACAAATATTTACATAATTGTAAAAATGTACGCTAAAGCTTACAATTTTCCACATTGTTTACAGGGAAACTTCTTTTCCTCTTCAGGCAAATGTTGCAATTTATGGTAGCGCAATAATGAGGCTTTCATAAATGACTTTCCACAGATCTCACAGCAATGTGTCAAATTAACACCTTTCGGCCGGTGTAGACGCAGCATATGCTTTTGAAAATTATCTGAATTTGATAGAACTTTACCACAGTGCTTACATTTAAAATGATCTGGATTGAAGTGAACTTGTAAATGGTCAACTAAACGATAGCGTTGAAAGAATTTTTTATCGCAACACACCAGATAACCTTTTCGATTATGTTCCGTTTCAAAGTGTTTCTGCATGATGAGAAAGCTTTCAAATGGTATGCCGCAAAGATCACAAAACATTTTTTTAAAGTGTTCCGCTATAAATTGATCATTTTTCTTATTTCTACCTTTAATTTCTGACGAATTTTTATGTGGTTCACAGTCGTTATTTTCTATTTCGGAATTTTTGTCTGGTTCAGAATCGGTATCTTCATCATCATTATCATTAATACCATCAGAATCATCACCATTAAAAGCATCTTTTTCCGGCTCTCTTTTAATTTTTGTTTCTTTTACATTCTGGTCTTTGGATTTTTTTGACTTTGTTGTAGCAGCATTTTTTAATTTTTTTCTATTTCTGGTATTTGTGGCATTTGATTTTACTAAAGGATCCTCATGTACTACATGTTCACTTATAACATCACTATTTTCTATTTGATCTAAAGCTTTATTATCTGTAAAGATGGTATTCTGATCTATGATCATTTCCAGACCGTCATACGAAAAGTCTCCACTTTCATTATTTGATACTTCAACTTTTGGCTCCCATTGATTTCCTTCAATTTTAATACTGCCAAAATTTGCATGAGCCTCTTCTATGCGTGTGTAGAATAAGTTAAAAGACTCCAGTTGCTTCCAACAGGATGAACACATCCAGGAGCAGGCACTTAATTTCTAGAGATAAACGTACATATTTTCCATTTTAAGTTTTTTTAACTTGTTGTGGGAACTTTTTTCTTACCATTGGCCAAAAGTGTTTCTGCAGGACTTTTGTTACATTGAGCTCTTGCCATTGTGTGGAATTTGTTTCTATGAAATCCTCTAAATCTTTATTTAATTCCAAGCACAACAAACAGGAATCCATTGTATTTGTTTACATTTAGAAAAAAGTAAACAAAAAATTGTATCTGAATTTTTGTTAATGTTGTGAAAGTGTCGAGTATTTGGTAGTCGAATTAATAAACAAGGTGAAGTTAAGAAAAAAGTGGAATAATTGATATTAGTTAAGGCCCAAATAGACTACACAAGCGGCTTGACAAACATACCAATATTTTACGTTTGTGCAAGCCTGTTGTGTACTGTATAAGGGTGTTTCGTGTTTGTACAAATGCTTGCTGTTTGTTTGTACAAAAATTAAAAAAATTTGATTTTTACACAAACATATTGAATTTTTGTCAAACCATTTGTATAGTTTATATTCAATAATAACAAAATTTAGAAAAAATTACATTTCTAAGAAAAATTGACATCTGTATCTTTGAAAGTCCACAAAAACGTGAAAAAATTGGTGTTTGTACGAGCAATGTTTGTGTAATGTGTGTGCGAATGAAAAAAGTATGTTTGATAAGCCGCTTGTGTAGTCTATTTGGGCCTTTAGTCAGTTAGTTATGACAAATGGATATTCGCTTAGTACGACAAGAGACATAATAGACCAAGTATTTTCAATAGATCACGAAATTCCAAATCAGAGATACAAGCCGAGACGGCTCAAATTGGCGGCGGCTGGCCGCCGGTAATATTTTGCAAGCCGCGTCGCCGCCGATTTCTTTCGGCTCAAAAGCTAAGCCGGCTTAAACGTAGCCGCTGATAAATATTGGAATCGCACATGTATTTCAGAAAATAATTTCACCAATTTGAATAGAGTTGCCAGTATTTTAAATTCTTATGGCAAATTGAAAAATGTTGCCACACAATATTGTGCTAATATTAAAAGAGTGAAAACTACTATAACTGTCCATTTTCTTCAGAAAAAACTATTAGAGATAGGTTTCTATATAACGGACTATTATACAGAGATTTTTCAATATAATAAACGCTTATAAGCTCAATTTCTGAAGAAAAACTTAAATTGAGCTGACAATTTAGCCGCCACCGATATTTTCTATAATAAGCCGCCGCCGCCGACCTAAAATGGTTGCGCCGCCGATCATTTTGCATCGGCTTGTATCTCTGTTCCAAATAGTAAAAGTTTCCAAACCACTGTACATAAGTTTTATAAAATACTCGATAACCAAATGTTAGGGCATAATGTAGATATTCAGATAAAAGTGTTTGCAAAGTAAATTAAATTGTTGTAGATGTTGTTGTACAACAAGAGATGTCGCTACTTTATTAATTTACTTTGAGTGTTTGTTTACATATCTTTAATGGATTCCTGTTTATTGTGTTGAGACTTAAATAAAAACTTGGAGGATTCCATAGAAACAAACTCCATACATTGACAAGTGCTCAATATAGGACAAAAGTCCTAGAAAAACACTTTTGGCCAATTGTAAGTTGATAGTAGGAGATTAAAACCCGCTTAAAAAAATTAAAACAAAATCTATCTACAGAAAACCATGTACCGCTGCTCTTGAATACAGAATCTCATGTAGAAATGGCTGGGAAATAGGTTGCATAGGTTGCGTAAGATTCTCTTACGTTTCTTTCCTTAGCGAATCAACCTGCTTTCGATTCTCTGGACTATTCATGTTCTTTTTGTTTCTCTATCATTGCTACATTACCTTCAACAAAAGGAAATCACAATGGAACTTATGGTCTCTGAGTGGAGTTTTTCCTCTTAACCTAAATTCATGAAATTCTTTCGAATATAAATTTTAAAAATCTCGTAATGTAAATACACTTTATTTCTACAATAATTTAGTTTATAACAGCTTTTCTATGGACTAATAACTTTTGCCAATGCTGTTGGTAAGTTTCCCGAATATTTTTCAAGTTTTGATTCTTTCCATTCTTTGGGATGCATTTTTTTGCGGTGAGTATACATACTGACACGTGATTTAAATGTCAACGGACACCAAGAACATTTAGGATTTTCGGTATGAATGACACAATGATCCTGCAAAGAAGAGAAATCATTAAATAAGGTCCTTTGACTCTCCACAAAATTAATTTACTTTTAAATCTAATAATCTCTTGAAGCCTTTTTCACAAATGTTGCATTTGTAATCGTAACCTTTTCCATGCATTATTTCATTATGATGACGTAAAGCTCTTTTTGATGATAACATTTTGTGACACACTGGACAGGGATGATCTTGTCTACCACCCACTGGATGTAAAGTTTCTTTATGTAATTGTAGACCTTGTTTGCTGGCCAAACGTATACCGCAAATATCACAATTTATGATCGTTGGCGGTGTGACATGTTTGTTCATGTGCGTTTTATAACCGCCACTAGAAGTAAATGTGTTGCCGCAAATATGACACTTTTTTCTATAAACCATACATTCTTCTCGGTGTTTTTTTAAACGATAGGAAGCGGCATAACTAAAATAATTTATTTGCTATTATTCAAATGTTTAAGAAATAATAATAATAACTTACTGTTTGCCACATTTTGCGCAGCGAAACTTCTTTTCCTCTTGTGGCAAGTGGCACATTTTATGTTTGCGCAAATAGGTAGTATTAGCAAAAGACTTACCACAGGTCTCACATGTATATTTTAACTTAACACCTTCTGGTCTATGTTTGTGCAGCATATGTATTTCCAAATTCATTCGATCGCTTAGAACTTTGTCACAGTGTGGACACTTAAAATGATCGGGATTTAAATGTGTGTGTAAATGGTCGACTAAGCGTGGTTTATCAAAGAACTTTTTATTGCAACATACAATATAACCACTTTGTTTGTGTACCTTTTGGAAGTGTGTCATTAAGTTGCCGAACTTTTTAAATGGTATGTTGCAGAGACTACAGAGAATTTGTTTAAGGTTTTCCGCTATAAATTTTTCATTCTTCTTACTTATAGCTTTTAAGCCATTTGTATGTTGTTTATAAGCGGTGTTTTTATACATATTATTGTTACTGTTCGAGTTGGGTAGATTAGAAGAATCATAAGTCTCTGGATTCATGTTTGCTTCATTATTCTGTTCCTTTGTATTTCTTTGTGTTGGAGTTTTTGTTATTTCTAACGGATCCTTATTTGCTAACGGATCCCTATTTACTTTATCTTCATTTATATCGCAATTATTTCCCAGGTGTTTGGAAACTTTTTTATGATTTTTTTGATTAACACCTTTTGTTGTATGTTTACGCAACGTATGTTTTTCCAAACTCTCTCGATTGGATAGAACTTTGTCACAGTGTGGACACTTAAAATGATCGGGATTTAAATGTGTGTGTAAATGGTCCACAAAGCGACATTTATCATAAAACTTTTTATTGCAACAAACAAGAAAACATCTTTGTTTGTGTACCTTTAGATAGTGTTGCTTCATGGAGGTAAAGCTTTCAAATGGCATGTTGCATAGGTTACAGAACATTCGTTTAAAATGTTTCGCTATAAATTTATCTATTTTCTTGTTTACATCTTTGTATTTAACACTTTTTGAAGCACTTTGATTTGATTCATTAGCCGCAGCTTTATCCTTATTGTTTAAACTGTTCGAGTTGTTAGAATCACATGATTCTATATTAATCTCTTCTTCTTCATTATTCTGGTCCTCCTTTGAATTTGTCTGTGTTGTAGTTTTTGTTATTTCTCTATTACTAGAGTTTGTGAGGTTTGCTTCTTCTAACGGATCCTTATTAACCACATGTTCATTTATATCACAATTATTTTCTACATGATTTGAAACTTTATTATCTGTTACTAAAGAATTCTGGTCTTTTACGATTTCCTCTTCATGACTTATTTTAGTATGATTGCGTAGAACCCTTCCTGACACTGTATAGGGATGATCTTGTTTGCCACCCACTGGATGCTTTTCTGTATGATGCTTTTGATCTCCTTCGCTGTTCAAATGTTTCACTTTTTGCCTGCTCTTTGATCTATGTCTAATCAGCATATGTTTTTCAAAACTCTGTCGATAGGCTAGAACTTTATCACAATGTTGACACTTGAAATAATCAGGATTTAAGTGAATATGTAAATGATCTACAAAAGTAGATTTTGAATAGAATCTTATATTGCAACAAGTAAGATAAGCACGTTGTTTGTGCACATTTCGGAAGTGTTTCCTCATGGAGCTAAAGTTTTCCAGTGGTGTAGCGCAAAGGTCACAGAGTATTTGTTTAAAATGTTTCTTTATAAATATATCCTTTTTCTTATTGTTAACCTCATCTTTAACATTTTCAGAGGAATTTGTATCTGGTTCATAATCACTGTCTGTATCATTATTATATGAACTATCCATATCGATTGAATTAGAGGAATCATTTGGATTGGCATTAATTTTAGCTTGTTCTTTATTCTGATCTGCTTTATTACTAGAATTTGTAAAATTTGATTCAAGTAACTGATCCTCATTTGTCAGATCTTCACTTATATCGCAATTATCTTCCACCTGTTCGTAAACATTGTTATCTGGTAAAACAGTATTGTGATCTTTTACCATTTCCTGTTCCAGACAAGCAAATGAGAAGGGTTCACTTTCATTACATGATATTTTATCTTCTTTAATTTGAATTTTGCCAAAATTTTCATGAGCCTCCTCTATTCGTGTGTAGAAATTGTTAAAATCCTCAAGTTGCTTCCAGCAGGACAAACACATCTTAGAGCAGGAGTACATAGTATCCTGTAGATAGATTTATGTGTTTTAAGTGGATTTCTGTTTCTATTAGGTAGTACTTACAATTGGCCAAAAGTGTTTTTCTAGGATCTTTGTTATATTAAGCTCTTGCCATCGTGTGGAGTTTGTTTCTATGAAATCCACTAAATTATTATTTAATTCCAAACACAACAAACAGGAATCCATTTTATTGTATTCTTTTATTATTTATTTATCCTAAAATGCTAACAAAAATTGTATCTCAGATACAGTATCTGATTTTGTATTAATATTGTGAAATTGTCGGTTACTTGGTAATCGAATATTATAAATGTATGTAAATCAAAAAGTAGGGTGCTACAGCGTTCTATAAATCGACTTTAGAAAAGTCAAATGATTGTCAAAATCAAATCCAAATCATTGTCTAATAAGTAGGGTTCTATAAATCGACTTTCGAATAATCGAACAATCGACTTTTTGTCGAAAAAAGTCGAAAAGTCGAAGTCGACTATTTTATTCCAAAAAAGTCGATAACTCGACTATCGTCTATGAAAAAAGTCGAAAAGTCGACTTTGTAAATAAAAGTCGAAAAAAGTCGAAAAGTCGGAAAGTCAAAAAGTCGAAAAAAGTCGAAAAGTCGGAAAAAGTCGAAAAGTCGGAAAAAGTCGAAAAGTCGGAAAAAGTCGAAAAGTCGAAAATAGTCGAAAATTTTAAAAAAGTGGAAAAGAGGTCAAAAACTCTAAAATAGGAAAAACTCGAAAAAAGTAAAAAATAGTCGAAAAAAGTCGAAAATAAGTCGAAAATAGTCAAAAAGTCGTAAAAAATCGAAAAGTCGGAAAAAGTCGAAAAGTTGAAAAAAGTCGAAAAAAGTCGAAAAGTCGAAAAAAGTCGAAAAGTCGAAAAAAGTCGGAAAAAGTCGAAAAGTCGAAAAAAGTCGAAAAGTCGAAAAAAGTCGAAAAGTCGACCATTTATAAAATACTAAAAGTCGAAAAGTCTAAAAGTCGACTTTTAAATAAATGAAAAAGGTCGAAAAGTCGAAAAATCGACTTTTCATAAAATGGAAAAAGTCGAAAGGTCGAAAAGTCGACTTTTAACTAAATGCAAAAAGTCGAAAAGTCGAAAAGTCGACTTTTCGTTTCAACTATAGAACCCTACTAATAAGATGACTTTGTAAATAGAGTAGATTTTATAAATCCATAGCACCCTATTTGTTGATTTGCATACATGTGTACATACTTACATACATACATATGTATATAATATTCGACTACTAAACACTTGCCATTTTCACAACATTAATACCAAATCACAATTTTTTTGTTTGTTTACATTTCACTAAATGTAAACAAATAAAATGGATTCCTGCTTGTTGTGTTTGGAATTAAATAAAAATTTAGTGGGCTGCATAGAAACCAATTCCACACAATGGCAAGAGCTCCATATAACAAAAGTCCTAGAAAAACACTTTTGGCCAATGGTAAGCAATAAATCTAAAAATATGCTTAAAAAACTAAAAATACAAAATATCTCTGTAGGAATTAAGTTCCTGCTGTTGGATGTGTACATCTTGCTGGAAGCAACTGGAGTCTTTTAACATATTCTACATGCATATAGAAGATGCTCATGCTAATTTTGGCAAAATTAAAATTGAAGAAAATCAATTGCTATCCAAAGAAGAAGGGAGCAGTAATGAAAATGAAAACCTTTTGTATTCTTGCCTTGAGCAGGAAATGCTAATAGATCAAAATACTGTGGAGGTCTTAATGGATAAGAAAACTTGCGAACAGATTAAAAATTATGATGGGGATCCTCTAGTGAATAACAGAAATAGGCAAAAATCAAAAACAACAAGAAAATCAATTTCAAAGGGCCTAAATGAAAATGAAACTGAAATTAAAACCGAGCCAAATGATTCTACCAATGAAGATAATTCGGATAGTGTATATGATGATAATGATGACGCTAACGATTATGAACCAAGCAAAAATTCTTTCGAGAACATTAAAGATAATAAAAATCACACGAGACGCAAGGATAATGATAAATTTATAGCCAAACATTTTAAACAAATGTTCTGTGATCTTTGTGACTCCTTTTCATTTGATAGCTTTACCGCCATGCAGAAACACTTTGAAACAGTGCATGAACAAAAAGGTTATCTAGTTTGTTGCAATAAGAAATTCTATGAAAGATCTCGTTTAGTAGAGCATTTACATATTCACTTGAATCCTGACCATTTTAAGTGTCCACACTGTAGCAAAGTTCTATCCAATCGGGAAAATTTGCAAAAACATATACTAGGTTTACATCGGCCAAATGGTGTGGTTCTCAAACATGTTTGTGAGACCTGTGGCAAGTCTTTTGTTAAAGCTTCCTTATTGGCCAAGCATAAAATGAAACATTTGCCCGAAGAGGAAAAGAAGTTTCCCTGCACACAATGTGGCAAATTGTAAGTTATATTACTTTGTTTTGAAATATTTCTAAATGAATGCTAACAATTTTTTTTTAGTTATGCCAGTTCTTATCTCTTAAATCAACACATACAAGTGGTGCATTTAAAAAAATTCGTTAAAATCTGTTATATTTGCGGTAAGTCTATAAGTACTAGTACCGAGTATAAATTGCATATGGACAAACATGAAGGCATACCCCAACCGATTATAAATTGTGATATCTGTGGCTTACGTTTGACCAGCGATAGAGGTTTAAAACGCCATAAAGAAAGCCAACATCCAGTGGGTGGCAAACAAGATCATCCCTGTCCCGTTTGTCAAAAAGTATCACCCACCCAGAGAGCTTTACGCAAGCATATTAATACTATGCATGAAAAAGGTTACGATCATAAATGCACCATTTGCGAAAAAGCCTTTAAGAGGACAGAAAATTTAAGGGTAAACATTTTTAGATAATAGTAAAACAGAATTTTTCAAGATTATTCTTGTTTTGCAGGAACATATGGCTTCACATACCGGAACAACTTTATATACATGTTCTTGGTGTCCGAAGACATTTAATTCAAATGGCAATATGCATGCTCATCGCAAAAAAATGCATCCCAAAGAATGGGAAGAAGCAAAAATGCAAAAGTATTCAGGAAATTTGCCAGCAGTTTCAGGAGTTACGGTTTTAAACTCATGCGAGAATTCTTAAAAGAATTTCATTACAAAAATGAATTGTTCACAAAGTTTTGTAAGATGTTTCAAATCGAGTGCAATATGTGAAGAGAGTAGCAAGAACGCAATAAAATTTTAAAGTTTGAAATCAAGAAATGAAAGAAACTGATCTCAAAAAGAACTAACATTATAATTTTATAACGAATACACATGCTTTAGAGATTAAAATGTTTTTTTAACGTTATTTCGAATTTCGAACTTAATTTCGATTATTTGAGCATAATATTGTATTATTATTGATTGCTGTAATTTCAGCCAGTTTGGACAGCGGGAACTTGTTTAAACAATAAAAATCTATTGGAATAAAAATGGTTTTTATGCAGAAATTATAAAAGAAATAGTTTGATTTCGAATTTTCGAACATAAACCTAAGGTTGATAAATTTTTGCAAATTTGGATTACAGGAACTGATATTAACAGATAGATAGATAGATAGATAGATAGATAGATAGATAGATAGATAGATAGATAGATAGATAGATAGATAGATAGATAGATAGATAGATAGATAGATAGATAGATAGATAGATAGATAGATAGATAGATAGATAGATAGATAGATAGATAGATAGATAGATAGATAGATAGATAGATAGATAGATAGATAGATAGATAGATAGATAGATAGATAGATAGATAGATAGATAGATAGATAGATAGATAGATAGATAGATAGATAGATAGATAGATAGATAGATAGATAGATAGATAGATAGATAGATAGATAGATAGATAGATAGATAGATAGATAGATAGATAGATAGATAGATAGATAGATAGATAGATAGATAGATAGATAGATAGATAGATAGATAGATAGATAGATAGATAGATAGATAGATAGATAGATAGATAGATAGATAGATAGATAGATAGATAGATAGATAGATAGATAGATAGATAGATAGATAGATAGATAGATAGATAGATAGATAGATAGATAGATAGATAGATAGATAGATAGATAGATAGATAGATAGATAGATAGATAGATAGATAGATAGATAGATAGATAGATAGATAGATAGATAGATAGATAGATAGATAGATAGATAGATAGATAGATAGATAGATAGATAGATAGATAGATAGATAGATAGATAGATTGATAGATAGATAGATTGATAGATAGATAGATTGATAGATAGATAGATAGATAGATAGATAGATAGATAGATAGATAGATAGATAGATAGATAGATAGATAGATAGATAGATAGATAGATAGATAGATAGATAGATAGATAGATAGATAGATAGATAGATAGATAGATAGATAGATAGATAGATAGATAGATAGATAGATAGATAGATAGATAGATTGATAGATAGATAGATAGATAGATAGATAGATAGATAGATAGATAGATAGATAGATAGATAGATAGATAGATAGATAGATAGATAGATAGATAGATAGATAGATAGATAGATAGATAGATAGATAGATAGATAGATAGATAGATAGATAGATAGATAGATAGATAGATAGATAGATAGATAGATAGATATATAGATAGATAGATAGATAGATAGATAGATAGATAGATAGATAGATAGATAGATAGATAGATAGATAGATAGATAGATAGATAGATAGATAGATAGATAGATAGATAGATAGATAGATAGATAGATAGATAGATAGATAGATAGATAGATAGATAGATAGATAGATAGATAGATAGATAGATAGATAGATAGATAGATAGATAGATAGATAGATAGATAGATAACTGCATTCATGAATCATGATTGAACTCCAATAATAAGAAGGATACTCTTGGCACAATATTTAATTAACCAATATATTCACAACACCCGGCAAAAACTAGGTAATGGGTTGTACTTCTATAACCACTTACTTTTCAATGACTACTACTTACCGTCTGCATTACATAGAAGTATTCTAGTAATGACTTTCTTTCTTATAATCTGATATAGAAGTACTTTATTTTCGGCTTTGTCATTTTATTTGCACATTTTATTTAATTGTTCGCATTCTAGCTGTTTTTTTATTATTTAAAAATACAACAACTTACTAAACAACTTCTTTGTAAGAGAAATTGCAAGTACTTCTTTAACTCCCGATTTGTAAGTGAGCATGGAAGTGCTTACCTCCAATGACATCACCGTGTTAAAATAATGACTTAAAATACTAATGAAGAAGTAGTGAAAATAGGTTTTATTAGCTTTTTAACTCATTACTTTTCAATGTAAGTTTTTCCTGGGATGTTTTATTGCAAAACGAATTAATGCAAGGTGAAGTCCAATGTATTGTAAAGAAAACAGCTGATTCTTCTACAATTGCCAAACCAAATTTACAGGCTGATGACATTGGAGGTATGTACGTAATATGCTCGCTTACAAATAGGGAGTTATGTTAGTACCTACCACGATTGCTTGCAAATAAAGATTGAAGTAAACAACTTTGTTTTTGAAAAAAATTTATACTCCTAAATGTCAAAATTGACACCTCTATATACTTTGGAATAACTGCATGCGCCACTGAACTGACCTTGCATAAATTCTACTTGTTTGTTTTTACTAGAAAATTGTAAACAAAATTTGTCTGGTTTTATTTTTCTCCTAAAGCATCCAATTATACTTCTTACCTTCGCGGGAAAAAAACAAAATAATGGATTCCTGTTTGTTGTGTTTAGAATTTAATAAAGATTTCCTGGATTTTATTCAGGTTAATACAATGCGATGGCAAGAGCTTGAAATAACAAAAATCCTAGAGAAACATTTCTGGTCACTGGTAAGCAGTACACTTTACCTAAGAAATATTTAATATTATGTGTTGTTTTTGGGAAAAAAAACTAACTTAAGAGGACTATACAAACGGGCACTTGGTTATGTCTAACCTGCTGGAAAGAATTGGACAGTTTTCACAAATTCTATTTGCGCATAGAAGAGGCTCATATAAATTTTGGAAAAGTAAACCTTGACAAGGAATTTAAAGAAGAAAATGTTATGGAAAATTTGGCAGCTAGTTGTCTTGAGCCGGAAATTTTAATAGAACCGAATGCTCAAGAGATTTTGGAAGATGAAGAGACAACTTGTATAAAATCTAATAATAAACTAGATAGTGGAAAAAATCTATTAAACAATGATCCTTTAGAGAAAGTTGTAGTTATTAAAACCAAAAATAAAAGGAATTTAATAAATAAAACTAAAACCGAAATAAAATCAGAACTACACCATTCTTCAGATAGTGCAAGTGATCGAGAGGAAGACAATAATAGCCAGGAATCAAGTAAAGAGGCTAAGCAAAAGATGGAACGTTTAAATCGTAAAGAAACAGATAAATTTATAGCTGAAAACTTTGAGCAAATGTTCTGTGATCTTTGCGGTGTTCCATTTGAAAATTTCAGCTCCATGCAAAAACATTTCTCCAGAAAACATGAACGAAAAGGTTATCTTCTTTGCTGCAACCGAAAATTCTATGAACGTAATAATTTAGTGGATCATTTGCAATGCCATCTGAATCCCGATTATTTTAAGTGTACTCAATGCGGCAAAATTCTGTCGGATCGGAAAAATTTTAAAAGTCACCAGCTGCGTGTACATCGACCAAATGATGTTGTTTTAAAGCATTCCTGTGACATCTGTGGTAAGTCTTTTACCCAAGGCTATGTTTTGCGCACTCACAAACTGACACATTTGCCCAAAGAAGAGAAAAAGTTTCCCTGCACAGAATGTGGTAAATTGTAAGTAATCTAACTTTTTTTGTAAATTATAAAACAAAAATATCTTTGTGTTTCAATTTTAAATTTTTATTCCAGTTACGGCAATTCCTATTTACTAAAAATACACACCGAAGTTGTGCATTTAAAAAAACAGGCCAAAGTCTGTTATATTTGTGGCAAAACATTGGGTACCAGCACTGAGTACAAAACTCATATGAACAAACATGAAGGCATTCCAACACCAGTTATAAATTGTGATGTTTGTGGTTTACGTTTGATTAGTGAAAGGAGCCTAAAGTTGCACAAAGAATCGCAACATCCAGTGGGTGGTAAACAGGACCATCCCTGTCCTATATGTCACAAAATATCACCCACAGCTAGGGCCCTTAAGAAACACATTAATACTATGCATGAAAGGGGCTGTGATCATAAATGCACTATGTGTGGAAAAGCTTTTCGTAGGCCAGAAACTCTTAAGGTACATTTTTTCAAAATCCTGCATCTTTGAATTGAAACGTTTTCTTAAACTGCTGTACTTTAACTTTAGGAACATATAGCTTCACAACATACGGGCGCAACATTATATACATGTCCCTGGTGTCCAAAGACATTCAATTCGAATGGTAATATGCATGCTCATCGTAAAAATGTCCATCCCAAAGAATGTTTAGAGTTAAAGTTACAAAGATATTCAAGAAATATACCGCCAGAAATAAGTTAATCAGGAAAATTAAACATTTTTGTGGTTTTATTTTAGAAAAATTTTATAACATTGATTTGGTTCTATAGTCGAGACTATAGAGAAATATATACATTGTTGACCTTATTGCAGAAGCTATAGTCGCGACTATAGACTAATCTATAGTCTAATCTATAGTCGAGACTATAGACTAATCTATAGTCGAGACTATAGACTAATCTACAGTCGAGACTATAGACTAATCTATAGTCGAGACTATAGACTAATCTATAGTCGAGACTATAGACTAATATATAGTCGAGACTATAGACTAATCTATAGTCGAGACTATAGACTAATCTAATATATAGTCGAGACTATTGACTAATCTATAGTCGGGACTGTAGACTAATCTATAGTCGAGTCTATAGTCTTATCTATAGTCGGGACTATAGACTAATCTATAGTCGAGTCTATAGTCTTATCTATAGTCAAGACTATAGACTAATCTATTGTCGAGACTATAGACTAATCTATAGTGGAGACTATAGACTAATCTATAGTGGAGACTATAGACTAATCTATAGTCGATACTATAAACTAATCTATAGTCGAGACTACAGACTAATCTATAGTCGAGACTATAGAACAATCTAAAGTCGAGACTATAGACTAATCTATAGTCGAGACTATAGACTAATCTATAGTCGAGACTATAGACTAAACTATAGTCGAGACTATAGACTAATCTATAGTCGAGACTATAGACTAATCTATAGTCGAGACTATAGACTAATCTATAGTCGAGATTATAGACTAATCTATAGTCGAGACTATAGACTAAACTATAGTCGAGACTATAGACTAATCTATAGTCGAGACTATAGACTAATCTATAGTCGCGACTATAAACTAATCCATAGTCGAGATTATAGACTAATCTATAGTCGAGACTATAGACTAATCTATAGTCGGGACTATAGACTAATCTATAGTCGCGACTATAGACTAATCTATAGTCGAGACTATAGACTAATCTATAGTCGAGACTATAGACTAATCTATAGTCGAGACTATAGACTAATCTTTAGTCGAGACTATAGACTAATCTATAGTCGAGACTATAGACTAATCTATAGTCGAGACTATAGACTAATCTATAGTCAAGACTATAGACTAATCCATAGTCTGGACTATAGACTAATCCATAGTCTGGACTATAGACTAATCTATAGTCAGGACTATAGACTAATCTATAGTCGCGACTATAGACTAATCTATAGTCGAGACTATAGACTAAACTATAGTCGAGACTATAGACTAATCTATAGTCGAGACTATAGACTAATCTATAGTCGAGACTATAGACTAATCTATAGTCGAGATTATAGACTAATCTATAGTCGAGACTATAGACTAATCTATAGTCGGGACTATAGACTAATCTATAGTCGCGACTATAGACTAATCTATAGTCGAGACTATAGACTAAACTATAGTCGAGACTATAGACTAATCTATAGTCGAGACTATAGACTAATCTATAGTCGAGACTATAGACTAATCTATAGTCGAGATTATAGACTAATCTATAGTCGAGACTATAGACTAAACTATAGTCGAGACTATAGACTAATCTATAGTCGAGACTATAGACTAATCTATAGTCGCGACTATAAACTAATCCATAGTCAAGACTATAGACTAATCCATAGTCAAGACTATAGACTAATCTATAGTCGGGACTATAGACTAATCTATAGTCGAGACTATAGATTAATCTATAGTCGAGACTATAGACTAATCTATAGTCGAGACTATAGACTAATCTATAGTCGAGACTATAGACTAATCTTTAGTCGAGACTATAGACTAATCTATAGTCGAGACTATAGACTAATCTATAGTCAAGACTATAGACTAATCCATAGTCTGGACTATAGACTAATCCATAGTCTGGACTATAGACTAATCTATAGTCAGGACTATAGAATAATTTATAGTCGAAACTATTGACTAATCTATAGTCGAGACTATAGACTAATCTATAGTCGAGACTATAGACTAATCTTTAGTCGAGACTATAGACTAATCTATAGTCGAGACTATAGATTAATCCATAGTTGAGACTATAGACTAATCTATAGTCGAGACTTGAGACTAATCTATATACGAGACTATAGACTAATCTATAGTCGAGACTATAGACTAATCCATAGTCGAGACTATAGACTAATCTACAATCGAGACTATAGACTATTCTATAGTCGCGACTATCCATAGTCAAGACTATAGACTATAGAAAAATCTAAAGTCGGGATTATAGATAAATTTATAGCCGAGATTATAGACTAATCTATAGTCGAGACTATAGACTAATCTATAGTCGAGACTATAGACTAATCTATAGTCGAGACTATAGACTAATCTATAGTCGATACTATAGACTAATCTATAGTCGAGACTATAGACTAATCTATAGACGAGACTATAGACTAATAATCTATAGTCGAGACTATAGACCAATCTAAAGTCGAGACTGTACACTAATCTATAGTCGAGATTGTTACGCTCGGCGAGTATTTGTTAATAATAAAAATTGTTGGCTTTTACATTTTTTTAACCGAAATGGACAATAGTGGTTAAGTGGCATGAAGATGATGTTCCCTGCTAGCTATTTGGTAGAAGTAACTCTTAACCCATATCCCGAAAGCGTAAGCATATAACATACTCATGTCATGCCTTAAAAATACCACAGAGTATGCAAAAATCTTGAATAAGTCTAAATACTTAGCAAAAGAATAACAAATATTTGAAAAGAACAAACTGAACCATGACGAGATGAGATGTCATGTAGGGTACAATTCTCCCACCCAATTTGTAAACACCTTGACAGAAAGATTACCCTTAATTTTAATTCTGTCCCTAATAAAACATGACTTTTACTTACATATTTTTACAATTTGTTTTGGCTATCCTTCCCATTTAAAAAAGAAAATGTTAATGATGATTCATTTTACGCAATTCAACATATTTAATTTATTGAAAAAAAAGTAAAGTAAAGCAAAAAAAATATATATAATAATGATATTCTACGCAACCATAAATATGTATGAAAGAATGTAAAATCATTACTCAAAGAGAAAATGATCAGAAGTAATAAAGAAATGGAAAGAAATTAAAATTACTAATCAATACGCATGGGGACAAAGTTGAAACGGACCGACGGACAGATAAAATATAATAAGTAATTGATACTCTTAAATAATAATTCTTTTACTTGTTACTCACAAAATCATTTAGTAATGATGTTCCAATTCATGTTGTCTCTTTGATGTTGGGCCCAGCAATCAGGAGTACACGATGAAGTTGTTGTTGTTATTAATATTTAAAAATACATTACAATGATTTTGAGATTATGAATGAAAAATAAACATGAATTAAAATAATTAAAGTGACAAAAAAATAGAGTACGATAAAAATAAGCAAAAGATATTTTAATACACTAATGAAAAAATGTTAGTAGATTCCATTTAACACTTTTTTCCATGGTATCAAAGTATGAAAATTAAAATTAAATATTTACATTTATGCTTTTGAATTTAGATTAATAGGAAATATAATTTAGATTAACGCTTTAATACGGTTAAATTAATTTATAATTTGGTTTCTAAATTCAAGTATAATAATTATAATCTATAATTTTACATTCGATTTAAATTTAGTTTAATTGATAAATTTTAACAAGAGTTTTTAGAAAAAAATACTTATAATATAAATTGGATATAAATGTTAAGAATTACTATAAGTTCAAGAAATTTGCAACAATGTTTAATTTAAAGACATTATGTTAATTTTAAGTAGTTTTAATAGATTTTAAGAAGAGTTTTAGTAATTTTTATATAAATTTAGATGCAATTTAGATTAGGTTTTTAGAAATATTTGAATGTGCAATATAATTAGTAAGTGTTTTAATAACTTTTAACAAATTTGAAGAGCAGTATAGATTTAAGGTATTTTAATGTACATATTTAGGCCAATTTAGATTTTTAGGAACTTTTTCTGTTTTTAGGAAATTTCTAGGTGTAATAATTGTTAATGTAATTCAATTAAATTTTCTAGACAATTTAAGATTAATTTTTTTGGATTAACAATGTGATTTTCTTTGCAAATTGAAGTTAAATATTCAATTCTAGGAATTTAGGTTAAGTTTTTCCTTTTATGATAAATTTATGAGTAATTTTGGACTATTCAGCATGTGATTTCCATTAATAGTAATATTTAGTATTTAATAAATTGAAGGCATTGGTTTTCTCCCGGAATTGTGTAGTTCCTGACTTAATGTTGGTTAATATTATTGGCCACGTGGATCATGAGGTATCAATATTGATGTTAAGGAGTAAACTCTGTCACTGTGATACCAATAGTCAAAATATTATTTACTTGGAGGTTTAATATGTTGCTATTAGGAATTGTATGGAATTTCACCTTAGTTAGGTGGACTCACACGTGGTCCTTTTGTGATATGTATTTGGATTTTGGAGGAAAATCTCCAATTTATGAAATTTGGTATAAATTTGTCCTAAATAATAAAAAATTCTCTGATGAATTACCTCTAAATAATGTGAATAGTATATTTAGGAAGACTTACTTTTGAGATCGGGATATATGTGGATATAGATTAAATTATTATAAAATATTATATAATTGTCAAAACTCCACATGGAAAAATTTTTAACTTTGTCACACTTTAATCATTATAGATTTTAAAACACGTCTTACTATATCAACTTTTAATTCGAGAATAAATCGAATGTTACCAAGTAAGATGATCATAAGTAAAGTGCGTAATTAAAGAATTTAATAAGTGCGCAATTAATTTCCAATGAGACATTAATGATAAAAAAAATGCAATTGGATTTACGTTTGTGGAAAAAAGACAAAAGTATTTCTGCAAAAAAAATGAGATTGATATTCAGTAATGTGTATGATTTGATACATAATCTTACGCACATATGTATATAAAAAGCGTGAGAACTAAAATAAGATGTAAAAGAAAAATAAAATATCTAGCATGCGAGTTACATGGGGAAGTATACCAATCCATAGTGTTTGAAAATGTTTATATTTATTTGGAGTTAAATTTGTAAAAATGTTTTGATAATTATTGTTGAACAAAAATCGTAACAAAACTGTTTCGTTTGAAAATAAATTTGATAAACGAACAGGAATCCGATTTTTCTTAATTTAGATTAAAATTTTCCTTTTTCCTGTTCCTGTAATTGGGATTAAGAATGATCATATTTGTATATTTGAAATTTATTACAACAATTTTTATTAACAATAATTAAAACAACGTGTGGCACGACCCACGTAAGCCGGGCAAATACAGATTAACGCTTTAAATCCGATGTGTGATATTTCCCTACATATTTACCATTCATATCTTCAATATCGTACAGATTATTTCCAATTTTTCTCTTAATCCTACATTTTATAAACTTGGGCAAGAATTTTCTATTAATATGCTTGGACATATCGCTTAATAAGTGGTTTTTTCTGAATACGATTTCGTCCTTTTCAAATTCGATGTGCCTACTTCTGAGATTGTAGGTTTTCATAGCCTTCGTATGTGAGACATTTAAATTTTCACGCAGTCTTTCTCTAAGTTTTGCTAGCTTATCAGATCGATCAATAACATTGAAATCCTCGCCAGGTATGCAACCAAGTTTATCCAAAATTTTATAGGTGGATCCGTGCTGGATCATATTTTGGCCGAATACGGCAAAATATGGAGAACACTGAATCGAGGTGTGAAAATCGCTACGTAATATGCTCAAAATTTGGGGGATATATCTGTCCCAATCCCTATGGTCCTTGTGATCCTGTAGAAAACACCTAATCTTCGTTACGATTTCACGATTTACACGTTCGGACGCATTCGAATGGGGAGCGTAAAAACCTGTGGTTATATGATTAATCTCGTACATTTCAAAAAACTCTCTCATATCTTTGGACACGAATTGCTTGCCATTGTCACTATGAACGTACCTAGGCACTCCAAATGTAGGAAACATTTCCGTTTGAAAAAACAAAATAACATTTGCGGTAGTTGCGGATTTCATAGGTTTCAGAAAAACGAATTTCGTTAAATGGTCTACACATATGAATATAACCGAATTCTTGACTTTGGTAAACGGATATGGGCCGAGAAAATCACAATACCATCTCTCGAATGGTCTATTGGAGATAAACTGATTGCCCATGGTTGGCCTAGAAACTTGGTTTGTGGACTTAATGCTCTTACACACGTCACAGTTATTGACATATTGCTTAATGTCATTTGACATCGATGGCCAAAAGTACTTATTGCGAATCCTAGATAAGGTTTTGACAAAACCACCATGGCAAGAGGAATCTGAATTATGTGCTAATTCTATTACTTTCTGAGTGAGAGATTTTGGGACCCATATTCGCCAAAGAGTGTCTTCTTCGTTTTCAACACCATGTCTAAAATGTACACGTTTTAAAACAACATTATCTGATATACGAAGATCAGGCAAAGACTCTTTATTTTCCGTAATGGTTTTCTTAATATCTTGATAATCGCTATCATCAAATTCTGCAGAGGTTAATTCGATTTCACAAAAAGGGGATATAGAATCTAGCTCGTCTACCTCAATTCTCGACAAACAATCTGGCACTGTATTTAGGGTTCCCTTCCTATGCTCAATCCTGAAATCAAAACGTTGTAGCTTTAAGCTCCAACGCGCCAATCTTCCGCTAAGGTCTTTTTGTGACATTAGCCACTTAAGGGAAGAATGGTCCGTAATTATACGGAATGGTAGCCCCTCAATATAAGCCCTAAACCTATTCACACACACAATGGCCGCCAAGCATTCAAGCTCCGTCACCGTATAATTCTTTTGTGCACCATTCAATTTCTGGGACACATACGCGATGGGATGTTCCCTACCCTGATCGTCGCATTGGAATAGCACACCTCCAACACCTATTTTCGACGCATCACACTGAATGACAAACTCCCTGTTAAAGTCTGGTTGTGCAAGGACAGGGGCAGTAGAAAGAGCTAGCTTTAGATTTTCAAATGAAGTTTTTGCGGCTTCTGTTAAGCTAAAAGGTTTTTGAGTCTTTTTTAAGCAATCAGTCAGGGGACCTGATATATCTGCAAAGTTATTTATAAAACTTCTATACCAATTAGCCATTCCGACAAATCTTCTTAGTTGTTTTGGCGTTTTTGGTAATGGGAAGTTCCTAATCGCGTCAACTTTTTCTGGGTCTACTTTAAGACATCCTTCACCTACGATATAACCCAAATAACGAATTTGTTTTTGACAAAATTTGCTCTTGGAGACGTTTATGGTTAGTTTAGCCTTTTTAAGGCACAAGGCCACTTCAGATAAGAGTTCAATATGTGATGAAAATCCGAGCTGCAGACCAATAAGTCGTCCAGGTAAATAAAAACATTTTCCCGCAACCGTGAAGGTATTACCTTGTCCATAAGACGACTCATTGTCTGTGGACCATTACATAGACCAAACGGCATATATTTGTAATGATACAAAGGCTTGCCGGGAATAACAAACGCAGTTTTCTCTTTTGAGGTCTCAGACAGACGAATTTGCAGAAATGCGTCCTTTAAATCTATACCGCTTATGTAAAAAGTGTCTTTAAGCCTACTGAGCAATCCATTAATGTGGGGTAAGGGGTAGGAATCTTTCTTGGTAACAGCGTTAAGCTTTCTAGAGTCGATGCAGAGTCTTATCTTCCCTGGTTTCCTTACGAGAACTGCAGGAGAACACCAGGGAGAGTTTGATTCTTCGATAACACCCATATTGAGTAATCTTTCGATTTCTGCGTACGCTTCTTCTTGTCTAGGTGGAGACAAGGGGTAATGTTTACATTTTATTGGTGTGGCGTCACCAGTATCAATATGGTGTTCGAGCAAATCGGTACAACCCAAGCCAAGAACCTCAAATGATGGAAATTTTGATATTGTTTTCTCTAAGATCAATTTCTGTTCTGGTGTGAGGTCGTGAAAATTATCATTCGATTCTGAATCACATGCAACTTCTGAAATATTTGGACTAGTGGAACAAACAGGGATTATGTCAGGGGCAAGTGCGAAATCTCGCCAAAAATTGACACCAAAATATGCCTCTTGACTTAATGTTGGTACTAAATAGAATAAAATGTCTTTCTGGACACCCTTAAAAATAACTGGCAATTTACAAAAACCGAGAACATTTTGCCTGGCACCATTGGCAGTGCGAAGTGTAGAATCTAGTTTTCTATATGAAATGTTATTTCTTTTCAAAAATGATAAGCAATCTTTTCCCAATACTGAGACGTTGGCACCAGAGTCTAAAAGACCAACTAATGTTTCGTCTAGTATTCTAACCCTGGCAAAAGGCCTATCATCGGAGCCGTGAATTATTGATGACTCTAACATTTTACGAAAATACCGACGCTTTTTATAGCGTATTCTACATTTCATTATCTTAAGGCTTGGTTTATTAAGAAGAGTTTTATTTAAGGGAATAAAGGGCAAATTATCACTACAAAAGACCTTTGAGACGTTTTAGTTTGTGTAGAAATAGTATTTGTTGAAATTAAGTTTGTTTTTGAATTAGCAAGTAAGGTTTTAGAAATATCAGGGAGATTTAAATTACTACTCCTATTGGAGCTTAAGTCGAACTCGGGGTATGAGGGGGTGGACGAGTGTCCCCGGTCGCCAGTTCGCCCACTTTGCGATTTCCCTGCAAATTGTGCTTATTTGGACAATTAGGTGTAAATACACCTTTGTAACCACATTTAAAGCAAAAGGGTTGTTTAATTTCTTGGGTACAATAAATATATGAGTGGCCAAGTGACATGCAATTCCAACACTTTATGTTAGAATAATCATATCTAATTCTTCTATTAGAAACTTGAATCGCATCAATTTGTGGATCTGTGCCTTCCGAGTCCTCTTCATCAGAGAGCGGAAGATTTATTTCGTTAACATTTCGAGAATTCGCTGTATTTGGGTTTTGAAACTTAGTCTCCCTAATAACTTTCTCAGCTTTGCGAGCAGTGTCTCTAAACTCATTCAGATTCTGCGTTTCTGTGTTAAATAGTAAAAATCTAAGATTTGAGTTTATGTTTCTTTTCATTATCTCAATTAAAGTTACATCTGGTAATGGATTCTGCAAACGCAAATTCATGGAAACTATAACCGAATGGAAATCGTCATAGCTTTCCTTAAATTGTTGTTTACGCAACGAAATCTTTAATAACACATCATGGTCTGATTCCAAATGACCGAACTCTTTGGTAAGGGCTTGTCTTAAAAGTGGATAAGTTACATTTCTATTTTGCTTTGTAAAAAGCCAATACCACTCCTCTGCTTTGCCCTCCAACAGAACATGAAAGTTCGATAGGAGATGGTCATCAGGGCATCTGGATCTGGCACAAAGTGTTTCCACTTTAAACAAAAAGTCTGAAACAGATCCAGATCCATTATAAGTTATCTTCCACTTCTCAAGTTTTATGTTAGTTTCACCATTAGCAGAATATCTGCTCTGGTTATCCGAAGGACGATTACTATTGGAAACAGGAGTATTTGACTCCGTAAAATTTGTGAAAAACTCTGGTTGTCTGTTGACATTTGATGTAGGAACACTACCAATTTGAGCTATACTAGCTCTTATTGACGTTAACTCTTTCCTAAATTCCTCTTGAGTATTTCTCATTGTTTGCTGCATTAAGGCAATTAATGAGTCAAGTGAAGATGCGGAATTATTCGGGACTAAAGGAGCGTTATTGCTCGGAAGAGAAAACTGTTCATTAACCGGATTCATTGTTGGTTCTACGGGAGCTCTTTCACTACAAGAAATGTTAACGTGTGGTTCTGAAGCGGAGTTTTGATTACTACGAAGTTGTATGTCCTGAAATAATGTCGATGACGGTAAGCTATTTGAACTTTGTGGCCTATGAATCTGTTGTGTAGGTGGTTGTCTATTTGCTGGAGAATGAACTACTCTGGGTTTCGGATTACTTGTACTAGACTGTAATTCTGCAGATACATTATTTCTTGTAGCAGAAGAACCTCGACCTTGTCCAAATGAACTATTTCTATTACCTCTTGAAGAATTTCTGGTTTCCATAGCAAATCAAAAAAAATCTAACAATAATCTCAGAAACTAAAATTACTTGACGAAATCTAATAAAATGGAAAACTTTTGTCTAAATCTATTTATATTCCTAAAATAAGCGATATGATTTTATTCTGTAAATAAGAAAAGCAGGCAAAAAACGATATGTAAAAGTATTCAAAGATCAATTTTATGTTAATTCTGGGAAGAATATACCTTAACAAATGTAAAATTTTTGCAAATATAAGTCATGTTTAAAATAAATCAGAAGTGCTTCGTATTTATATTAAAAAATATCGGACTACTTCCTTTTTATATATATACAAAATATTAAAATGTATCAGAAATTTCTATCTACAACATCAAGAAATTTTTATTATAATCTCAATAATGGACTTGAAAGAAATTAATAACACATAGTTCTTGTCTTCATTTAATGCAACTTAGACTGAACTTAATTAATGATTCAGAATTAGGACTCTTAAATGGAAAACAAGATTTAAAATAGGTTAAAGATACATATTTTATATGCACTTCCCATAGCGCATTTAGATTCAGAACTATTGTGTTCATAAGAATGCTAAGACTTCTAAAGATATAATGTATATAAAAGGTGTTGTTATTGTAAATGTAAATAATCTGTTTAACCTGATTTAATCTATTTATTTTGATGTGTTCACTTTCAAATTGTCTTATTGTCTCTTGCTAGATCTAAGAGAAATATATTAATATAGCTATTTTTGATTAGATTATTTTCTACAGTACCCTTAAATTGGCCTTTACGTTGAGCTTATCTAAGCTTTACGTTGGGCCTTATCGAGGGCCTTTTCGTTGGGCGCCATATATGTTACGCTCGGCGAGTATTTGTTAATAATAAAAATTGTTGGCTTTTACATTTTTTTAACCGAAATGGACAATAGTGGTTAAGTGGCATGAAGATGATGTTCCCTGCTAGCTATTTGGTAGAAGTAACTCTTAACCCATATCCCGAAGCGTAAGCATATAACATACTCATGTCATGCCTTAAAAATACCACAGAGTATGCAAAAATCTTGAATAAGTCTAAATACTTAGCAAAAGAATAACAAATATTTGAAAAGAACAAACTGAACCATGACGAGATGAGATGTCATGTAGGGTACAATTCTCCCACCCAATTTGTAAACACCTTGACAGAAAGATTACCCTTAATTTTAATTCTGTCCCTAATAAAACATGACTTTTACTTACATATTTTTACAATTTGTTTTGGCTATCCTTCCCATTTAAAAAAGAAAATGTTAATGATGATTCATTTACGCAATTCAACATATTTAATTTATTGAAAAAAAGTAAAGTAAAGCAAAAAAAATATATATAATAATGATATTCTACGCAACCATAAATATGTATGAAAGAATGTAAAATCATTACTCAAAGAGAAAATGATCAGAAGTAATAAAGAAATGGAAAGAAATTAAATTACTAATCAATACGCATGGGGACAAAGTTGAAACGGACCGACGGACAGATAAAATATAATAAGTAATTGATACTCTTAAATAATAATTCTTTTACTTGTTACTCACAAAATCATTTAGTAATGATGTTCCAATTCATGTTGTCTCTTTGATGTTGGGCCCAGCAATCAGGAGTACACGATGAAGTTGTTGTTGTTATTAATATTTAAAAATACATTACAATGATTTTGAGATTATGAATGAAAAATAAACATGAATTAAAATAATTAAAGTGACAAAAAAAATAGAGTACGATAAAAATAAGCAAAAGATATTTTAATACACTAATGAAAAAATGTTAGTAGATTCCATTTAACACTTTTTTCCATGGTATCAAAGTATGAAAATTAAAATTAAATATTTACATTTATGCTTTTGAATTTAGATTAATAGGAAATATAATTTAGATTAACGCTTTAATACGGTTAAATTAATTTATAATTTGGTTTCTAAATTCAAGTATAATAATTATAATCTATAATTTTACATTCGATTTAAATTTAGTTTAATTGATAAATTTTAACAAGAGTTTTTAGAAAAAAAATACTTATAATATAAATTGGATATAAATGTTAAGAATTACTATAAGTTCAAGAAATTTGCAACAATGTTTAATTTAAAGACATTATGTTAATTTTAAGTAGTTTTAATAGATTTTAAGAAGAGTTTTAGTAATTTTTATATAAATTTAGATGCAATTTAGATTAGGTTTTAGAAATATTTGAATGTGCAATATAATTAGTAAGTGTTTTAATAACTTTTAACAAATTTGAAGAGCAGTATAGATTTAAGGTATTTTAATGTACATATTTAGGCCAATTTAGATTTTTAGGAACTTTTCTGTTTTTAGGAAATTTCTAGGTGTAATAATTGTTAATGTAATTCAATTAAATTTTCTAGACAATTTAAGATTAATTTTTTGGATTACCAATGTGATTTTCTTTGCAAATTGAAGTTAAATATTCAATTCTAGGAATTTAGGTTAAGTTTTTCCTTTTATGATAAATTTATGAGTAATTTTGGACTATTCAGCATGTGATTTCCATTAATAGTAATATTTAGTATTTAATAAATTGAAGGCATTGGTTTTCTCCCGGAATTGTGTAGTTCCTGACTTAATGTTGGTTAATATTATTGGCCACGTGGATCATGAGGTATCAATATTGATGTTAAGGAGTAAACTCTGTCACTGTGATACCAATAGTCAAAATATTATTTACTTGGAGGTTTAATATGTTGCTATTAGGAATTGTATGGAATTTCACCTTAGTTAGGTGGACTCACACGTGGTCCTTTTGTGATATGTATTTGGATTTTGGAGGAAAATCTCCAATTTATGAAATTTGGTATAAATTTGTCCTAAATAATAAAAAATTCTCTGATGAATTACCTCTAAATAATGTGAATAGTATATTTAGGAAGACTTACTTTTGAGATCGGGATATATGTGGATATAGATTAAATTATTATAAAATATTATATAATTGTCAAAACTCCACATGGAAAAATTTTTAACTTTGTCACACTTTAATCATTATAGATTTTAAAACACGTCTTACTATATCAACTTTTAATTCGAGAATAAATCGAATGTTACCAAGTAAGATGATCATAAGTAAAGTGCGTAATTAAAGAATTTAATAAGTGCGCAATTAATTTCCAATGAGACATTAATGATAAAAAAAAATGCAATTGGATTTACGTTTGTGGAAAAAAGACAAAAGTATTTCTGCAAAAAAAAATGAGATTGATATTCAGTAATGTGTATGATTTGATACATAATCTTACGCACATATGTATATAAAAAGCGTGAGAACTAAAATAAGATGTAAAAGAAAAATAAAATATCTAGCATGCGAGTTACATGGGGAAGTATACCAATCCATAGTGTTTGAAAATGTTTATATTTATTTGGAGTTAAATTTGTAAAAATGTTTTGATAATTATTGTTGAACAAAAATCGTAACAAGATGATAGACTAATCTATAGTCGAGATTATGGACTAATCTATAGTCGAGTCTGTAGTCTTATCTATAGTCTAGACTATATACTAATCTATAATCTAGACTATAGACTAATCTATAGTCGAGATTATAAACTAATCAATAGTCGAGTCTGTGGTCTTATGTATAGTCTAGACTATAGACTAATCTATAGTCTAGACTAATCTATAGTCTAGACTAATCTATAGTCGAGACTATAGACTAATCTATAGTCGGGACTATAGACTAATCTATAGTCGGGACTATAGTCTTATCTATAGTCTAGACTATAGACTAATCTATAGTCTCGACTATAGACTAATCTATAGTCGAGACTATAGACCAATCTAAAGTCGAGACTGAAGACTAATCTATAGTCGAGATTATAGACTAATCTATAGTCGAGACTATAGTCTTATCTATAGTCGAGATTATAGACTAATCTATAGTCGAGACTATAGTCTTATCTATAGTTTAGACTATAGACTAATCTATAGTCGAGACGATAAACTAATCTGTGAATTGTTTTAATATAGAATCGGATCTTTTGCAAGAAATAGTGATCATAGATTAACGTTAAATTTCTTATTGGAGCACGATTTAACTAAATATAGTTTAAACATAATAAAGTTAATTTAATTAATTACTTAGAAACGATTTGCTTGCATCAATCTTAATTTAAGGATTAATATGCTTCCACTTGCAAGGTCAGATTAATGGAGATATATCTCCATTTATAGCCTTAACTATACTACAATTGTTCCCCTATTTTCATACGTAGGTGTTGCTTCTTAGATGTTGTTATTATTAGTATGTTATCTTAATTTTCTGTTGGGGAAATTTATTGGATTTTACCCTATATTTCTTATTGAACCATGTTAATTCAGTTGAATAAACACACATACACACACATATGTGTGTATGGGTGTAATTAAGGTCGTTCATGAGTGTAACCACACTAAGGGGAACAGGAAGGATAAAAGGATAATAGTATTGCGATTGACTTGAATATCCCTTTGGGGAAAATTGTGTCAATCATTTTCTGAATGTATTGAAAACGTGATTGTTAAATGCAGGCATTATTATCTATTGAACTGCGTATAAATATAAAATAATAATACAATTTTAATAATATTAGCTTTATGTTTAATAACTTTTTAATTTCCTGTAACCAAAGAATATTTATATTACACATCTGCCTATAGATGGCGATAATATCATTATATTCTTGCCACCACATAAGTGCCTTGTCTCAGGACTAGTTTATTGCATAGCCTATTACCTAGTCTATGGACTAATCTCTTGCCTAGACTATTGCTTAGCCTATGGACTAGTCTATTTTCTAGCCCATAGACTACTTTATTGCCTAGTCTATGGACTAGTCCATTGCCTAGTCTATGGACAAGTATATTGCTTAGTCTAGTCTATATACTAGTATATTGCCTAAGCTATCCACAAGTCTAGTGCCTAGTCTATGGATTAGTCTTAAACTATACATAACTTTTTTTTAAACCACTATGCTTTTTATACCCTCCACCACCATCAGTGGTGATAGAGGGTATATATAACTTTGTCATTCCGTGTGTAACACCAAGAAATATTCATCTGAGACCCAACAAAGTATATATATTCTGGGTCCTTATGAAATTCTGAGTCGATTTAGCTATGTCCGTCTGTCCGTCTGTCCGTCCGTCCGTCCGTCTGTCTGTCTGTCTGTGTAAAACACGCTCACGTTAAAACGAAGCAATATAATTTAACCAAATACACCCAAAATATTCATTATTATCCGGTACAGTTTGGTATTGAAAATGAGCAAAATCGGTTCACATCGGGAAAAGTTATGAATCAAAATTTAAAACAACCTCGAAAAAAATAAGCATTTTTTACACATTCTAATGTAATTTTCTCCAAAACTATGCAAGATAATTCCATGAAAATCACCATACATTCGTTTCTACACAAGATCTTGATCCGTGCTGAAAATTGCCAGAATCGGTCCACAATTTCATATACCTCCCATACAAAAGTACATATTCCCGGAAAATGGGTTTTTCGTTAATAACTTCCATCACAATGTCGATATCTTCACAAAATTTTACAAATTAAAATCTTATGTCAGTAGAATTCTTTCAGAGAAAAATTTTCTGGATCGGTCCATAATTGGACATAGCTCCCATACAAGGTCCCCTCCCGAAAATGACTTAAACACGCATAACTCATTACTAAATTAAGATATCCATATAAAATTTGGCATAAGTATTGCCCATATGCATAGAAATATTACTGTGAAAATTTTTTCCGATCGGTTCAAAATTGGTCATAGCTCCCATACAAGGTCCCCTCCCGAAAATCACTTAAACGCGCATAACTCATTACTAAATTAAGATATCCATACAAAATTTGGTATAAGTATTGCCCATATGCATAGAAATATTACTGTGAAAGTTTTTTCCGATCGGTCCATAATTGGTCATAGCTCCCATACAAGGTCCCCTCCCGAAAATCACATAAACGCGCATAACTCATTACTAAATTAAGATATCCATATAAAATTTGGTATAAGTATTGCCCATATGCACAGAAATATTACTGTGAAAGTTTTTTCCGATCGGTCCATAATTGGTCATAGCTCCCATACAAGGTCCACTCCCGAAAATCACTTAAACGCACATAACTCATTACTAAATTAAGATATCCATATAAAATTTGGTATGAGTATTGCCCATATGCATAGAAATATTACTGTGAAAGTTTTTTCCGATCGGTCCATAATTGGCTCCCATACAAGGTCCCGTCCCGAAAATCACTTAAACGCGCATAAATCATTACTTAATAAAGATATCCATATAAAATTTGGTATAAAAATTGCCCACATGCATAGAAATATTACTGTGAAAATTTTTTTGGATCGGTTCAAAATTGGTCATAGCTCCCATACAAGGTCCCCTCCCGAAAATCACTTAAACGCGCATAACTCATTACTAAATTAAGATATCCATACAAAATTTGGTATAAGTATTGCCCATATGCATAGAAATATTACTGTGAAAGTTTTTTCTGATCGGTCCATAATTGGTCATAGCTCCCATACAAGGTCCCCTCCCGAAAATCACTTAAACGCGCATAAATCATTACTTAATTAAGATATCCATATAAAATTTGGTACAAGTATTGCACATATGCGCGGAAATAATACTGTAAAATTTTTTTCCGATCGGTCCATAATTGGTCATAGCTCCCATACAAGGTCCCCTCCCAAAAATCACTTAAACGCTCATAACTCATTACTAACTATAAAGTTTGGCAGAAGTATTGCTCATATACAGAGAAATATTACTGTGAAATTGTTTTCCTATCGGTCCATAATTGATCATAGCTGCTATACAAGGTGCCTTTCAGAAAACACTTAAAGGCGCATAACTTATTACCAAATAGTGATACCCATAAAATATTTGGCATTAATACTATTTTTGTACACATAAAAGTTTATTTCAAAATTTTTTCACGATTAGTCCAACCTTGGTCATAGCTCCCATACAAGGTTCCCTCCCCAAAATCACTTAAACGCACATAATTCATTACCAAATATTGATATCATACATTTAGCAAAATTATTGCTCTTATATACATAAATTACACTATAAAATTGTTTTACGATCGGTCCATATTTGGTCATAGCTCTCATACTAGGTCCCCTCCAGAAAATCACTTAAATGCACAATATTCATTACCAAATAATGATTTAGTTAAAGAATTTTGAAATTTTGTTTTTATATATAATTCGTCATAGCTCTCATACAAGGTCCTTTTACGAAAATCTCTTAAACGCACATTACTCATTACCTAATAAAGCTATTGATACAAAATTTGCCACAAATATTAGTTTTGTATACAAAAATTCTATTTCAAGATTTCTCACTATCGGCTCATAACATGGGTGCGGTCGGTCCCATACAAGGTTCCCTTCCGAAAATCACTTAAACACACATTACTTATGACTAAATTACGATATAGATATAAAATTTTACTGAAATATAGCTTTTATGTACAGAGATTTAGCTTAAAGAATTTTTTACGATCGGACTATAATTGGTCATATCTAGGTCCTGCCCCTGAAAGCACTTTAACCGTATTTATATATATAACTAGTTGCATTATCAATTTGTGTAGATTATATATGTATATGTATTTTGAAAATCCTTTAATTTTCACACACATGCATACATGCAAATTACTAAATATCGCTAAGCGCTATAAAAATATAAAGAAAATTGCGTTTGTAATGTTCAATAAATCATGGAATTGTAATAGATTTAAGCTGTTTAAATCTTGGGATTTTTCTATTTAAGACATGAGAAAACTTATTTCTACAAATATTTGATCAATTAGAAAAGTATTAATATAAAAGTAGCTGGTGGAGGGTATTTAAGATTCGGCTCAGCCGAATTTAGCACTCTAACTTGTTCTTGTTCTTGAGATCCCCATTTTATTGCTTTGTAATTGTTAAGAAGAAATACATATGTATATGTATGTAAGTAAAAAACCAATAATGATTTTTATCCTTCCCGTTGGAATCACAACGTGTGTATGGATGTGTGTATATTTCTATATTTAAAAACCCATTACCAATCATAGAAACTCAGACAAACATACACATTTCACATTTAAGAATACAACCGACAATTTGCCACATTAATCGAATTAGTTTTATTTCTTTTTATTACATTTTTCATTGCACATGTCACACAAGTAAACAGACGAGTAAGCAATTGAATGTCACAGTTTTGCTGAATAAAACAGACAAGCAGGCGAAGAAACATAAACGGTTTGCTTGTAACATCTCATCTACAATCAAACAATAATAATAAAAATGATGATGATGATAATAATGACGATGATAGTTGTGTTTTAAGTTTTTCTCCTTTTATCTATTCTCTATTAGTCGTTCGCAGGAATGGATAAGTTATAATTTTTAATGTTGAAATGTAACGCTTAGACCGACACTCAAGAACTCATTTAGTCCAATCAGATCGGTCTTTTCGAAGTGACCGAAATATTCGTTTCTGATACTATTTAAGTTGATTTTTTTTACTGATTCTAGTTTTCAATTATATTTACCAACACAATATTTTGAGCGTAGAGATGAATTGTAAACTGTGTTACCATAAATTAAAATTCCAGGGCTTCTCTTATCTTCTTAAACTTACATAAGGAGTGATTCCATATGGATTTAATTATGGATTGGACTTGTAATATATTCCATCATTGTCCATCCTTGCTCCTTCGAAGGCACAAAAAAATAATGTTACATTGGAGATATGTACATATGTATGAATGTGCATATGTACGCATATGTATGTAACTAACTAACTAACTAACTAACTAACTAACTAACTAACTAACTAACTACTAACTAACTAACTAACTAACTAACTACTAACTAACTAACTAACTAACTAACTAACTAACTAACTAACTAACTAACTAACTAACTAACTAACTAACTAACTAACTACTAACTAACTAACTAACTAACTAACTAACTAACTAACTACTAACTAACTAACTAACTAACTAACTAACTAACTAACTAACTAACTAACTAACTAACTAACTAACTAACTAACTAACTAACTAACTAACTAACTAACTAACTAACTAACTAACTAACTAACTAACTAACTAACTAACTACTAACTAACTAACTAACTAACTAACTAACTAACTAACTAACTAACTAACTAACTAACTAACTAACTAACTAACTAACTAACTAACTAACTAACTAACTAACTAACTAACTAACTAACTAACTAACTAACTAACTAACTAACTAACTAACTAACTAACTAACTAACTAACTAACTAACTAACTAACTAACTAACTAACTAACTAACTAACTAACTAACTAACTAACTAACTAACTAACTAACTAACTAACTAACTAACTAACTAACTAACTAACTAACTAACTAACTAACTAACTAACTAACTACTAACTAACTAACTAACTAACTAACTAACTAACTAACTAACTAACTAACTAACTAACTAACTAACTAACTAACTAACTAACTAACTAACTAACTAACTAACTAACTAACTAACTAACTAACTAACTAACTAACTAACTAACTAACTAACTAACTAACTAACTAACTAACTAACTAACTAACTAACTAACTAACTACTAACTAACTAACTACTAACTAACTAACTAACTAACTAACTAACTAACTAACTAACTAACTAACTAACTAACTAACTAACTAACTAACTAACTAACTAACTAACTAACTAACTAACTAACTAACTAACTAACTAACTAACTAACTAACTAACTAACTAACTAACTAACTACTAACTAACTAACTAACTAACTAACTAACTAACTAACTAACTAACTAACTAACTAACTAACTAACTACTAACTAACTAACTAACTAACTAACTAACTAACTAACTAACTAACTAACTAACTAACTAACTAACTACTAACTAACTAACTAACTAACTAACTAACTAACTAACTAACTAACTAACTAACTAACTAACTAACTAACTAACTAACTAACTACTAACTAACTAACTAACTAACTAACTAACTAACTAACTAACTAACTAACTAACTAACTAACTAACTAACTAACTAACTAACTAACTAACTAACTAACTAACTAACTAACTAACTAACTAACTAACTAACTAACTAACTAACTAACTAACTAACTAACTAACTAACTAACTAACTAACTAACTAACTAACTAACTAACTAACTAACTACTAACTAACTAACTAACTAACTAACTAACTAACTAACTAACTAACTAACTAACTAACTAACTAACTAACTACTAACTAACTAACTAACTAACTAACTAACTAACTAACTAACTAACTAACTACTAACTAACTAACTAACTAACTAACTAACTAACTACTACTAACTACTAACTAACTAACTAACTAACTAACTAACTAACTAACTAACTAACTAACTAACTAACTAACTAACTAACTAACTAACTAACTAACTAACTAACTAACTAACTAACTAACTAACTAACTAACTAACTACTAACTAACTAACTAACTCTAACTACTAACTAACTAACTAACTAACTAACTAACTAACTACTAACTAACTAACTAACTAACTAACTAACTAACTAACTAACTAACTAACTAACTAACTAACTAATTATGTCTATAAAAACTTAACTTCCGAAGTCATTGTCTTACATTTCAATACATTTAATACTTTTGTTTTGTTTTTGTAACATTCTAATTTCCAAGAAAATCATTTCCTCAATTAAATCCTTTGATTTTTAATGGTTTCTCATAGAAACTTTCTATGAATGTAAGAGGCAGTGTTTGTGAAAGAGCGACTACATAAAAGGTCTAATGAGGCTTGTGGTCTTTTACAATTTTGACTTTGAGGTTGTGGCTTGTAATTAATATTATTATGTGTAACAGTAAAGATGATTATTATATATTTTACTCTTAAGTTCTATATAAATAATATTTTTTCTTAAAGGGTTTTGGAACAAGATGTGTTATAGAAAAGAAGGTTAATCTAAATATTTTATATGAAAAAGTAATTTTAAAAAAGTAAACTTATATACGATAAAGTGTTTTGTAGAAAAACTGATAATCGATAAGGGTTTCCATTGAAAATAAACATTTATATATAAAACTAATCTCTGATGAAGTTTTCTTAAAAAAATCTTCCATAAAGTCTTTTAAAGGAAACTGAACTATAAAGTTTTCTGAAGAAAATTGATCTAATAACTGATTTACGATGAAGTTTATAGAAAACTGATCTCCTCTAGAGAAATTTCATCTTCGATGAAGTATCCTATAGAAAACCCATCTTCGATGAAGTTTCTTATAGAAAACTAATCTTTGATGAAAACTGACCTTCGATGAAGTTTTATATAGAAAACTGACCTTCGATGAAGGTTTCTATAGACAACTGATCTTTAATGAAATAAAAATAAAGTAAAAATGTTCTTTGATGAAGTTTTCTAAAGAAAATGGATCTTTGATGAAACTTTCTATAGAAAACTGATTTCCTCTATAGAAATTTCATCTTTGATGAAGTATCCTATAGAAAACCCATCTTCGATGAAGTATCTTATAGAAAACTAATCTTTGATGAAGTTTTCTATAGAAAATTGACCTTCGATGAAGGTTTCTATAGAAAACTGACCTTCGATGAAGGTTTCTATAGACAACTGATCTTTAATGAAATAAAAATAAAGTAAGAATGATTTTTTTGGAAGTTTTCTAAAGAAAATTAAACTTTCTGAAAACTGATCTTCTCTATAGAAATTCCATATTCGGTGAAGTTTCTTATAGAAAACTGATCTTTGTTGAAGTTTTCTACCTTCGATGAAGTTTTCTATATTTAGAAAACTAATCTTTGATGAAGTTTTCTATAGAAAACTGATCTTCGATGGAGTTCTCTATAGAAAATGGATCCTTGATGAAGTTTTCTATGGAAAACTAATCTTCAATGAAGTTTTCTATGGAAAACTAATCTTCAATGAAGTTTTCTATGGAAAACTAATCTTCAATGAAGTTTTCTATGGAAAACTAATCTTCGATGAAATTTTTTCCATATAAAACTACTCTTCGATCAAGTTTTCTATGGAAAACTTATTTTCGATGAAGTTTTCTAAAGAAAACTGATCTTCGATGATCTAATCTTTGAAACTGATCTTTGATAAAGTTTTCTATACAAAACTGATCTTTGAAGAAGTTTTCTATTGAAAGCTGATCTTTGATAAAGTTTTCTATAGAAAACAGATGTGGTCTCTAGAAAAGTACATTCTATGTGTTTGTGTATTATAATTATCCTTTAGCAGAGACACAAACCATTGTTTAGAACATCTTGAATAATAAAGGGCCCTTCAGACGATCACACTTTACGTACGACAAGTCTATTTAAAAATAAAATGAAATTCTATCCGTATGACAAAAAAGAGAATAAAAGTCGTATGATTTATATTATTTGTGTTTACACGATTGATATAAAACAATAACAAAGTAAGATGGAAACAGCTGTTTCACTTTTTTTGTATGTGTTTACATAAAAATACATCCCTGATCTAATGCGACTTGCTTGTTTTTTGAATCATTTCAAGAAATGAAGAGAGCCATACGACTGTCAAATTTTCCACCCGTATTTTCTCTCAATTACATATTGCGTCCGTTCTGTTCTACACAAAATTTTGACAGATCATATTACTTGTGTGCTCGTGTGAAGGGGTCTTATATTATACGCACAATTGGAACGAACTACGAATTTTTCGGAACGAATATTCGTCGTCAGAAATAGAACACACTTGGGTATATGAAAATGTACACAATCATTGCGTATGATGAAATTCGTCGTACGCAACGAAATATGCGATGGGGTTATTTCTATTTCTTACACAGACGAACGACGAATTAATTGGTGAAAATTGTTTTAAAACCAATTCTGGTAGCCCGAATTTGCTGAATTTTGGCGGTTGTGAGTACAGCTAATGACAATACAATATTATATTCGAATATTCGAAGTTATGTTCGAAAAATTTTTTATGCTCTTAAAATGATCTCTGGGTCATAAAAACTAAACATAAAATTTTCGAAAATTCGAACTTAAGTTCGAAAAAATTTTAAAGCCATTAAAACCAGTTCTCGTGGCCCGAATTGTCGGAAATTTGGCAGTCTGGAGTACACTTGATGACACTACAATGTTATGTTGGAATATTTAAAATTAAGTTCGAAAATTCGAAATAATGTTCGAAAAAATTTTGAAGCTGTTAAAATAATCTCAAAATTGGGGATATTCACAAAAATATAATTTTAGTTCTTTTCGAAGCCAATTTCTTACAATTTCTAATTTCGAAATAATGTTCGAAAAAATTTTAAAGCTGTATAAATTATCTCAAAATCGTGGAGATTCACAAAAATATAATTTTTGTTCCTTTTTCTTACAAACAAATTTTGAAACGAATTCGCAATACGAATAATTTGATTGTGTTCCGTTCGACGAATTTACGCAACGAATTTTTGTCAACTAGTTCGTCGTGCTATACGAAATTCGTCGTTCGTCCCAATTGTGCGTATACCATTAAGTGATACTTACCTTCCTTATAATATTTCCAAAAAAAATAAATCAAAAACACTCCCACAACCGATATTCTACACTTAAAACTTGTTAATTTGTTTTATTATTCATTTCTTATTTAAATAGATTTTTTTTCACCTAATTTATGTTTTTTTTTTTATAATTTTTCATTTTACACTTAAATGACTTAAAAATTATGTAGACATGATTTTTTGTTCTTTCTTTCTTTTAGCAATTTCTTATTAAAATTATATTTATATATATATTTTTTTTAAAGAATCAGTGTTTAGTTGTGTAAAATTGTTTATTAAAGGACAGTGTATAAAGAATATGAAAGATTGTTGTTTTAGTTGTTTTTTTTGTTAAATGTGTAAATGAAACATGAATTCAAAAAAAGTTTTTTTTTTTTTTTTGCAAATTAAGTTTAATGTTGCTTTTAGTTACAATTACAGTTAAATATTCCATTTAGAATATTAAACATAAATTTATTAATATTTTTTTGTCCATGCTTTTTATATTTCATTCTTAAAGAGAATCTTCTCTGGCAGAATCTTATAACATTAAACATTAAGTTTTCTTAAGGGTTTTTGTTTTAAATTAAAACATTCAAAATTTTTAAATTTAATTCTTTTAAATTTTATTTTATAAATAGTTTTTTTTTTGTTAAATTCTATCACGGAAAGGTACACTTTTTCTTAGCTATCGAAATAACAACACATTGAAGATAGTAGTAAGGGTATTCACAGTTTTTGGTTAGACAACAACGAAATTGAAATTAACAATTTATTTAGATAAATTTAATTTAAACAAAATAATTTATAATTCTTTTTAAATTTTAACAAAAAAAAATATATTTTTTATAAACTTTGAATACCCTTAATGTTTAATTTAAACTTATGTGTTTCTGTGTGTGTGTGTCATTTATGTGTTATAAATTGATTGTCAATTGTTAGGAAATTAAAGAAAAGAATCGTACAATTTTCATAAATTAAAATTTTCTTATAATTAATACTACATTTAAGATTTATTTTCTTAAAATTTAATTTAATTTTTCTTAATAATTTTGTTTTTGTTCTAAATCTATTTACATAAATGTTTTTTTTTTTTTAAACTACTCGTACATTAAATAATACATCAACATTTAACATGTTTTTTTTTTATTAATAATTTTATTAATTCTAAGAAACATTTGTTTGAAACAATTAACTAAATTAATGAGAATTATTATTAGGTTTAGTAAATAGATGTTCTCTAAATAATTTCTAATAATATAAAATCTGGCAACTTCATTGTCATAAAGTTTCAATAGAAAACTGTTGGTTGGTGAAGTTTTCGTTAAAAAACTTATTTTCGATAAAGTTTTCTATGGAAAACCGATCTTCGGTGAAGTTTTCTAAAAAAAACTGATCTGCGACGAAGGTTCTTCTATAGAAAACTGATATTCGACTAGGTTTTCTAAGGAATACTGATCTTTAATCTTTGAAATTTTCCATAAGAAATTACAGAAAGAAAGTGATCTTCAGTGAAGTTTTCTAAAGAAAACTGATCTGCAACGAAGGTTCTTCTATAGAAAACTGATGTTCGACAAAGTTTTCTAAAGAATACTGATCTTTGACAACATTTTCCATAAGAAATCGATCGATCTTAAGATTCTGACAGCAAGAAAGTGATCTTCAGTGAAGTTTTCTAAAAAAAAACTAATCTGCGACGAAGGTTCTTCTAAAGAAAACTGATATTCGACTAGGTTTTCTAAGGAATACTGATCTTTGATCTTTTCCATAAGAAATCGATATAAAGCGATCTATCTTAAGATTCTTATAGAAAGAAAGTGATCTTCAGTGAAGTCTTCTAAAGAAAACTGACCTGCGACGAAGGTTCTTCTATAGAAAACTGATCTTCGACAAAGTTTTCTAAAGAATACTGATCTTTGACAACATTTTCCATAAGAAATCGATCGATCTTAAGATTCTTACAGAAAGAAAGTGATATTCAGTGAAGTTTTCTGAAAAAGACTGATCTACGACGAAGGTTCTTCTATAGAAAACTGATCTTCGACTAGGTTTTCTAAGGAATACTGATCTTTGATCTTTTCCATAAAAAATCGATATAAAGCGATCGTTCTTAAGATTCTTACAGATATAAAGTGATCTTCAGTGAAGTTTTCTGAAAAAGACTGATCTACGACGAAGGTTCTTCTATAGAAAACTGATCTTCGACAAAGTTTTTAAAGAATACTGATCTTTGACAACATTTTCCATAAGAAATCGATCGATCTTAAGATTCTTACAGAAAGAAAGTGATCTTCAGTGAAGTTTTCTAAAATAAAACTGATCTGCGACGAAGGTTCTTCTATAGAAAACTGATATTCGACTAGGTTTTCTAAGGAATACTGATCTTTGAAATTTTCCATAAGAAATCGATATAAAGCGATCCATCTTAAGATTCTTACAGAACTAAACTGATCTTCAGTGAAACTTTCTATAGAAAACTGATCTTCAATAAAGGTTTCTAAAAAAGACTGAACTTTTTAAAGAAAGTTTATATTTGATGAAGTTTTCTAGAGCAAACTGATCCTTTCACTTTAGAAAAAATTAAACATTTTTTAATTTAAAACTGATCTTCTATGATTTTTTGATTGTAGAAAACTGATCTTTTTAAAGAAAATTTATATTTGATAAAGTTTTCTTGAGCTTTAGAAAAAATTATAAAATTTTGAATTAAAAACTGATCTTCTGTGAATTTGAATTTTGTAGCAAACTGACCTGCGAAGGAGTTTTCATAAGAAAACTGATCTTCGATGAAGATTTTTATAGAAAACTAATAGTGAAAAAGTATTTTTTTTTTTGTAAAAAATGATCTCCTATTAAGTTTTTTTTTTATCAAAGAGTGATCTTCGATGAAGTGTTCTCGAGAAAATTAATCTTTATTAAAGTTTTTTTTTAGAGAAAACTGATTTATGATGAAGTTTTCTAATGATAAATTGATCTTCCATGAAATTTTCTAGAAAAAAAACTGATCTTCCATAGATCTTCTTTCTATAGAAAACTGATCTCCGGTGAGGTTTTCTATAGAAAACTGATCTTCGATGAAGTTTTTTATAGAAAACTGATCTTCGATGATGTTTTCTATAGAAAACTGATCTTCGGTGATGTTTTCTATAGAAAACTGATCTTCGATAATGTTTTCTATAGAAAACTGATCTTCGATGATGTTTTCTATAGAAAACTGATTTTCGATGATGTTTTCTATAGAAAACTGATCTTCGATGATGTTTTCTATAGAAAACTGATCTTCGATGATGTTTTCTATAGAAAACTAATCTTTACTGATTTCCTAGAAAAAGATTTTTGACAAAGCTTTCTACATAAAAGCTGATCTTCGTTGAATTTTTCAATAGAAAATAATCTTCGATGTAGTTTTTATACAAAACTGATCTTACAAGAAGGTTTTTTTTTAGAGAACTGATCTATGATGAAGTTAAATATAGTAAACTGATCTTTGATGAAGTTTTCTATAGAAAACTGATCTTCTATGAATATCTGATCATTTCTCTAAAACTTGGAAAACCGATCTTCGATTAAGTTTTCTATAGAAAACTGATCTACGATGAAAATTTCTATAAAAAAGTGATCTTATGATGTTTTCTGTAGAAAAACTGATTTTCGATGAATTTACTTATAGGAAATTGATCTTTACTGGAGTTTTCTTAAGATAGACTGATCTTCGATAAGCTGTTCTATGGAAAACTGATCTTTGATAAGGTTTTAAACAAAAAACTGTTCATTGCTTAAGTTTTCCATGGCAAACTAATCTTCGCTGAAATTTTCTGTTGAAAACTGATCTTTCCTGAAATTTCCTGTAGAAAAATGATCTTTGCTGAAGTTTTATATAGAAAAACTGATCTTTGATGAAGTTATCTATACATAGATTGATCCTTGATGAGATGTGCTAAGGAAAACTCATATTTGATGAGTTTTTCTACTGGAAACTGATCTTTGCTGAAGTTTTCTATAGAAAACCGATCTTCGCTGAACTATTCTATAGAAAACTGATCTTCGATAAAGTTTTTATATAAAAAACTGATCTTTATCCTCAAAGATCACTTTTTTTACTTTAGTGTGCTATGGAAAACTGGTCTTCGATGAGGTTTTCTACGTCGAACTTATTTTCACTGAAGTTTTGTATAGAGTTTTCTATTCTTCAGAAAACTGATCATCGATCAAGATTAAAAATTTATCTTTAGTAAAGTTTTAAAAGACAGACAGATCTTTGATGAGGTTTTTACTGTGCTAAGAAAAACTGATCTAAGGTTTTCTAACTGATCTTCGTATGAAAACTGATCTTTTTTAGGAAATTGATCTTTGATGAAGATTTTTTGATCTTTGGGGAAGTATTTTATAGAAAAGTAATCATCTGTAAAGTTTTTGTGTAAAAACTGATCTTTAAGGAAGTTTTCTTTAGAAAACTGATCTTCTATGAAGTTTTTTTTTTTTATAAAATTGATCTTTGGGGAAGTATTATATGGAACAGTTTTTATGTAAAAAAATTATCTTCAGAAAACTTATCTACAGTCTAAGGTTTCTATAGAAAAACTGATCTTCGATTTAGTTTTCTATATAATAGAAAACAGATCTTCGATGAAGTTTTCTATAGAAAGCTGATCTTTAAACTTTTCTATGGAAAAGCTGATCTTTGATATAGTGATCGTTTTTGTAGACAAATGAAGTTTTCTATATAAAAATATATAATAGAAAACAGATCTTTGGTAAAGTTTTTATGTAGAAAACTGATCTTCGATGAAGTTTTCTATAGACAGCAGATCTTTGAAGGGAAAACTGATCTTTGCAAATTTTTCATTATTAGAAATTGTTTTGGAGGAAAAAGGTTATTCGATTATAAAATTAATCGTTTTGGTGAGAATATCAGGTAAAGAAACTGGTTCAGTAAGGAATACATATAAAATAGAATAGAATAGAGTTTATAGAGACTTGTTTATACAAGTATAGAGGATCATGGAGTAAAGAGAGTAAAATGAACCAGTGCATTGAGTTAAAGAATTCGTTCTTTAAGAATAAATCAGATTATTAGGAATGTTATTTAAAAATTCATTTTTTTTTTTAAAGAAAAGCTTGCAAATTAAATAAGTTTCTTTAAAACAACTTATGTATGTATTTATTACGTTTATTATGTTTTATTATTAATCTATCCTGGAAGATATGGAAGCAGGGAAAAAATGGCTTTGCATTTTTATTATTATTTTTTTTTAAATTAGTCGGGCTATTGAAATTTGTATTGTTGTATTTGTTGTTTTATATATTTGTTGTTGTATTATTGTTTTCAATTTAAAAATAAGCATAGTTTAGCTTTTAACCCCTTAATTTGTTATGTTTGCAATTTGTTTATTTTCTTATACAAATTTAATTTAATGTTTTTTTTTTCTTTGAACTACATGATTTATTTTTTAAAATTTATTTAATTTTTAATTTTTTTTCTTTAACAATTAACAGTTAGAAAAATATTTATAGAAAAAACATTATTTAAAAAGAATCACGGGTGGTTTATTTTTTTTCACGTTTTGGTTTTAGTTTAAAAATTTTACTTGACATTTTAATTTTAAAATAGTTAATGTGAAAGTAAACAATAAACGATCAGCTACTCGATTTTGGTTTCTTTTCCATAAGCTCTTTTAGAAGAATTTATTTTATTTTAAAACATTTATTTTCCATTTATTCCATAATTATTTAGAATTATTAATTAGTCTGGCATACTTAATCCTCTCTAATGATATCCTCCTCCTCCTGTAGCGAAATGATCTGTTGGGGAAATAAAATAGTTATTAGTTATTAAGGAGAATATTTTGCAAATTTTTAAAATAGAAAAAAATTAGATTTTTAAAGAAATTAAAGTTTTTTTTTGCAACAGAAACTTTTTCTATACAAAAGTAATTATGAATTATTATAAACAAACCTGATCAGATATAAAGTTTTCTATAGAAAATTGATCAGATATTTATATCACACTGATCTCTGATAAAGTTTTCTATAGAAAATCGTTTTTGGATAAAGTTTTCTACAACAAACTGATCCACAATAAAATTTTCTATAGAAAACTGATCAGCCATTAAGATTTTTATGGAAATCTGATCTGCCATAAAGTTTTCTATATAAAACTGATCTACCAACAAGATTTTTATGGAAAACTGATCAGCCATAAAGTTTTCTATATAAAACTGATCAGCCACCAATATATCCATGGAAAACTGATCTCCTATGAAGTTTTCTATTTAAAACTGATCTAACAACAAGTTTTATAAAAAAAACTAGTCTGATGTGAAATTTTATAAAGAAAACTGACAGATCAGTTTTATTTATAAAGTAGTATTCTTTAAAAGGCTGATCTGCCATGATTTCTTCTATAGAAAACTAATCCACCAGCAACTTTTATAAAGAAAACTAATCTGCTATGAAGTTTTTTATAGAAAACTGATCCCTCATTAAATTTTCTAAAGAAAACTGATCTGCCAAGAAGTTTACAATAGAAAACTGATCTGTCATTAAGTTTTCTGTAGAAAAGTGATCTGTGATTAAGAAAACTAAACTGCCACCAAGATTTCCAAAGTAAACTGACCTGCCATGTGGTTTTCAATAGAAAACTGATCTGCCATGAAGTTTACAATAGAAAACTGATGTTCCATTAAGTTTTCTATAGAAAAGTGATCTGCCACCAAGTTTTCTATAAAAAAACTGATCTGCCACCAAGATTTCCAAAGCAAACATACTTGCCATGTAGTTTTCAATAGAAAACTGATCTGCCCTGAAGTTTGGAGAAGAAAACTGATCTGCCATGAAGTTTTCAATAGAAAACTGATCTGCCCTAAAGTTTTCAGAAAAAAACTGATCTGCCACCAAGAAGTTTTCAGAAGAAAACGAATCTACCATGAAGTTTACCAAGATTTCCAAAGAAAACTGACATACCATGTGGTTTTCAATAGAAAACTGATCTGCCCTGAAGTCTTCAGAAGAAAACTGATCTGCCCTGAAGTCTTCAGAAGAAAACTGAACTGCCATGAAATTTACAATAGAAAACTGATCTGTAATCATATTTTCTATAGAAAAGTGATCCGTCATTAAGCTTTCTAAAAAACAGATCTGCCACCAAGTTTTCTATAAAAAAACTGATCTGCCACCAAGATTTCCAAAGAAAACTGACCTGCCCTGAAGCTGCTCAAAAGAAAACTGATCTGCCATCAAGTTTTCTTTAGAAAAGTGATCTGCCACCAAGTTTTCTATAAAAAAACTGATCTGCCACCAAGATTTCCAAAGTAAACTGACCTGCCATGTACTTTTCAATAGAAAACTGATTTGCCCTGAAGTCTTAAGAGGAAAACTGATCTGAAATGAAGTTTTCAATATAAAACTGATCTGCCCTGAAGTTATCAGAGGAAAACTGATCTGCCACCAAGTTTTCTTTAAAAAAACTGATCTGCCACGAAGATTTCCAAAGAAAACTGACCTGCCATATAGTATTCAATAGAAAACTGATCTGCCCTGAAGTCTTCAAAAGAAAACTGATCTGCCATGAAGTTTTCAATAGAAAACTGATCTGTCACAAAGTTTTCTATAGAAAAGTGATCCGTCATTAAGTTTCCTAAAATAAACTGATCTGCCACCAAGTTTTCTATAAAAAAACTGATCTGCCATGAAGTTTACAATAGAAAACTGATCTGTGATCAAATTTTCTAAAGGAAACTGATCTGCCACCAAGTTTTCTATAAAAAACTGATCTGCCACCAAGATTTCCAAAAAAAAAAAAAACTGATCTGCCACCGAGATTTCCAAAGTAAACTGACCTGCCATTTAATTTTCAATAGAAAACTGATTTTCCCTGAAGTTTTAGAAGAAAACTGATCTGTCATCAAGTTTTCTATAGAAAACTAATCTGCCACTAAGATTTCCAAACAAAACTGATCTGCCTTGAAGTTTACAATAGAAAACTGATCTGCCATCAAGTTTTCTATAGAAAAGTGATCCCTCATTAAGTTTTATAAAAAAACTGATCTGCCACCAAGATTTCCAAAGGAAACTGATCTGCCCTGAAGAAAAGTGATCCCTCATTAAGTTTTCTAAAAAAACTGATCTGCACCAAGATTTACAATAGAAAACTGATCTGTTATCAAGTTTTCTGTAGAAAAGTGATCTGTCATTAAGAAAACTGAACTGCCACCAAGTCTTCAAGAAAAAATTGATCAAATTTTCTTAAGAAAACTGATCTGCCTTAAAGTTTTCGAAACAAAACTGATCGTATACTAAGTTTTCTATACAAATGTAAGATAATATTTTTAAAATAATAGAAAAAGTATCTGTTGCTTGTAAAGGCTGTGTTTTTTGTAGTTAACTGCAATGCAAAAATTTTACGAAAAATTGCAAATTAAACACAGCTGTAAATTGTAAATTAAAAATAAATTATTGAGAAAAATAATAATAATAACTATTTGTTGTTGTAGTTCATGTTCACGTTAAATTTCAACTACTTGTTCACATTCATTCAAAAAGCAATCTAAATGTCTAATAGAAATTGTTTAGTTTAGTTTACAATGTGTAATTATTTTTTTTCTAAAATTCTGATACAAACTAAGAAGGCACAGTGTTTGGCATTTGTATAAAATTGAATGTAAAATAAATACTTACTTGCATGATGTAATTGTAGCAGTAGCCTTAATATATCCTTTAGATTTTTTTTAATAATTTTTAATTTTTTTTATAGATTTGTTTTTGTTTTTTTTTTTATAATAAATTTTGTGTTCAACAATTCAGCTAGATGTGAGGTATTTAATTTTAATTTTTTTTTTGCGGAATTTGAAATATAAATTCCTTTTAATTTTTTTGTGTGTTTTTGTTTTAAATTGCTTAATTAATTTTATAGAGAAGTTGTTTTTGTTAAATTTTTGTAATTTTAATTTTAAAAATCTGGAAATTCATCTAAAATATAAAACAATATTTTTAAATTTTCAATTAATTTATCCAAATTTTTTACAGATTTCTCAATAGGAAACATTTTGGGAAAGTGCTGCGGGCTATTTTTGTCTAGTAAGGAAACAAATTATTCATGTTTTTTAGGCGAAAAACAAAATGGAGTTTTTTTTTGTTTAAATTTAACATTTTTTCCTTTTTTTAATATTAACTTTTGCTACAAATATGAAATTTAAATAATATTCTTTTTGGGGAGTAGTGGTGGTGGCTTGTTTAGTGCTTCTTAAATAATTGGCTGTTGCAAAGAGCTTCGGGAGCTGGTTTTTGAATGCACTGCTGTTTGTTGGCAAGTTTGAGGTTTAAATTCATTTGTTTTTTTTTTCGGTTGATTGGAGTTGATGATGGTTGGATTTGTTTTAGTTTTTTGTTTTCAACGATTTATTGTTTTCAATAATTGGTTTTATTCATTTTGGGTTTTAAAGGGAAATGGAAAATAGGAAAAACGTTGTCGTTTTAATATTAAATTTTTAATATTATTGTTTGTTTGTCATTAAGCTAAGGTCACATGGGTCAAATAGTTAAACAAATAACAGTAAATAATACATACAATATACATACATACTCTTCTTAGTCATCTTTCAAATTTGTTATAATATTTGCCCAATGTGACCCTTGCTTTATCTTTGTTTAATGTATTGTTAACAATTTAATAACTGGTGTTTTTCATAATAAGTGATTATATTTTCTTAAATTTTCTATAGTTTCTTATTATAATTTACATAGACATTGAGAGTTTGGAAAAGAAAAACGTTTGAAATAGCAAAATTTATTTTGAATTAAGTAAAATGCATGTTTTACATGAGCTGATGGGAAATGCTGGGAACTTTTATATTTTTCAATTATTTATATGATGTAACACAAATGTTAAAAAACTTTACAATAAGAAAAATAAGTTGGAAAAATTTTTTTGATAAAATTGAAATAACTTCAACTTACCTCGTTGTAAAAAACATGATACGTTTTACCAATGAAGGATGGTAAAGGAAAAATTTTAATCATTTTAAATGAACACGTTATACATAGGGAATATTCTAGTGTCACATAGACTTTGGAAGCAGGACTCGAAATAGAACAAAACAGAACTAGAACAGAACTGAACTAGAACAGAACTAGAACTGAACTAGAACTGAACTAGAACAGAACTAGAACAGAACTAGAACAGAACTAGAACAGAACTAGAACAGGACTAGAACAGAACTAGAACAGAACTAGAACAGAACTAGAACAGAACTAGAACAGAACTAGAACAGAACTAGAACAGAACTAGAACAGAACTAGAACAGAAGTAGAACAGAACTAGAACAGAACTAGAACAGAACTAGAACAGGACTAGAACAGAACTAGAACAGAACTAGAACTGAACTAGAACTGAACTAGAACTGAACTAGAACTGAACTAGAACTGAACTAGAACAGAACTAGAACTGAACTAGAACTGAACTAGAACAGAACTAGAACAGAACTAGAACAGAACTAGAACAGAACTAGAACAGGACTAGAACAGAACTAGAACAGAACTAGAACAGAACTAGAACAGAACTAGAACAGAACTAGAACAGAACTAGAACAGAACTAGAACAGAACTAGAACAGAACTAGAACAGAAGTAGAACAGAACTAGAACAGAACTAGAACAGAACTAGAACAGGACTAGAACAGAACTAGAACAGAACTAGAACTGAACTAGAACTGAACTAGAACTGAACTAGAACTGAACTAGAACTGAAATAGAACTGAACTAGAATTGAACTAGAACTGAACTAGGACTGAACTAGAACTGAACTAGAACTGAACTAGAACTGAACTAGAACTGAACTAGAATTGAACTAGAACTGAACTAGGACTGAACTAGAACTGAACTAGAACTGAACTAGAACTGAACTAGAACTGAACTAGAACTCAACTAGAACTGAACTAGAACTGAACTAGAACTGAACTAGAACTGAACTAGAACTAAACTAGAACTGAACTAGAACCGAACTAGAACTGAACTAGAACTGAACTAGAACTGAACTAGAACTGAACTAGAACTGAACTAGAACTGAACTAGAACTGAACTAGAACTGAACTAGAACTGAACTAGAACTGAACTAGAACTGAACTAGAACTGAACTAGAACAGAACTAGAACAGAACTAGAACAGAACTAGAACAGAACTAGAACAGAACTAGAACAGAACTAGAACAGAACTAGAACAGAACTAGAACAGAACTAGAACAGAACTAGAACTGAACTAGAACTGAACTAGAACTGAACTAGAACTGAACTAGAACTGAACTAGAACTGAACTAGAACTGATCTAGAACTGAACTAGAACTGAACTAGAACTGAACTAGAACTGAACTAGAACTGAACTAGAACAGAACTAGAACAGAACTAGAACAGAACTAGAACAGAACTAGAACAGAACTAGAACAGAACTAGAACTGAACTAGAACAGAACTAGAACAGAACTAGAACAGAACTAGAACAGAACTAGAACAGAACTAGAACTGAACTAGAACTGAACTAGAACAGAACTAGAACAGAACTAGAACAGAACTAGAACAGAACTAGAACAGAACTAGAACAGAACTAGAACAGAACTAGAACAGAACTAGAACAGAACTAGAACAGAACTAGAACAGAACTAGAACAGAACTAGAACAGAACTAGAACAGAACTAGAACAGAACTAGAACAGAACTAGAACAGAACTAGAACAGAACTAGAACAGAACTAGAACAGAACTAGAACAGAACTAGAACAGAACTAGAACAGAACTAGAACAGAACTAGAACAGAACTAGAACAGAACTAGAACAGAACTAGAACAGAACTAGAACAGAACTAGAACAGAACTAGAACAGAACTAGAACAGAACTAGAACAGAACTAGAACAGAACTAGAACAGAACTAGAACAGAACTAGAACAGAACTAGAACAGAACTAGAACAGTACTAGAACTGAACTAGAACAGAACTAGAACCTAACTAGAACAGAACTAGAACAGAACTAGAAAAGAACTAGAACAGAACTAGAACTAGAACAGAACTAGAACAGAACTAGAACAGAACTAGAACAGAACTAGAACAGAACTAGAACAGAACTAGAACTGAACTAGAACTGAACTAGAATTGAACTAGAACTGAACTAGAACTGAACTAGAACTGAACTAGAACTGAACTAGAACTGAACTAGAACTGAACTAGAACTGAACTAGAACTGAACTAGAACTGAACTAGAACTGAACTAGAACTGAACTAGAACTGAACTGAACTAGAACTGAACTAGAACTGAACTAGAACTGAACTAGAACTGAACTAGAACTGAACTAGAACTGAACTAGAACTGAACTAGAACTGAACTAGAACTGAACTAGAACTGAACTAGAACTGAACTAGAACTGAACTAGAACTGAACTAGAACTGAACTGAACTAGAACTGAACTAGAACTGAACTAGAACTGAACTAGAACTGAAACTAGAACTGAACTAGAACTGACTAGAACTGAACTAGAACTGAACTAGAACTGAACTAGAACATGAACTAGAACTGAACTAGAACTGAACTAGAACTGAACTAGAACTGAACTAGAACTGAACTAGAACTGAACTAGAACTGAACTAGAACTGAACTAGAACTGAACTAGAACTGAACTAGAACTGAACTAGAACTGAACTAGAACTGAACTAGAACTGAACTAGAACTGAAACTAAGAACTGAACTAGAACTGACGAGACTGAACTAGAACTGAACTAGAACTAGAACTGAACTAGAACTGAAGTTGCTCTACTCTATCGCAATTGGAGTGGAATATTATGTATGCAGATAATGTAGTGAAAATATTGAACCTTGGGAATAGTGTTATATTGTATGTAAATTCCCTTCTAAGTATTAATTGGAAAATGTTAAGGAACTAAGTTAAGAGACTGAGTTTCTGAATCATCATTATTCAGCATTTTTCTTTACTTATTATTATAGCCCTTTCTGTTATAGAGATTGTGGTCTGTTATATTGTCGCAACTATAATCCTTTGTATATTCGAGACTAGTATAATATATTCCATATGCAAGGGTATATTTTTTCTTTAGTCAAGTCTATAATGTATTCTATAGTCGAAGCTATAACTTATTCTATGATCGATATTGTAGTCTAATCCATGTTATACTCAATTCGATAGTCAATACTGTAGTTTAATAGTCGCGACTTCAAGAAAACTATGTTCTATATAGTAAAAAACTATGTATATCTCTCGGTTCACCTTAATTCAATTGTATAGTCGAGGATATTGCCAAGGCTACAGTATATTCTATATGTAGTAGAACTTTTATAAACTTTAAAGATTTATCGATTTGATATGTACTTTCAATGTGTATAAATTATACATATATTATGGGAATCATTCACTTATAAAATACCTTTTTTTAGTAATTGGGTCCATTTTCCTAAAACCTTTTCTGAATTCTTATAAAAAAAATTTAACAAAATTAAAAAAAGTGCAACTTACCTTATTACAAAAATTAAAATACAAAATTAAACAGAAAATCAAAAACGATATATTTTTTTCAAAAATAAATGTAAAATTTTAATAGTTTTGGGATTTCTTTAAAAATTTGTGTAACATCAGTAGAATACCAACAAATAGACTAAAATACTTAAGAAAATATATATTTCAGAATTTATTTAAAACATTCATTAAATTAAAAACATGCTGATCGGAAAATAGAAACTACTCATTCTATAATTACAGAGAAATACGAGTAACAGTGGTTCAAATGAAATTTAGTTTGGGGGGGGGGAGGAAAGTTTAAAATATATTGATATTTTGGGTTCCGTTTGTTTACGGTTTTATTGAGCAATACAACTATTGGAACTTGCTGAACTGTTCGTAGTTGTTGTTGTGGTGGTGGGAGTAGAGGAGGTTTTGAGTTTTGATTTTGAGCGTGAAGAGGAAGTGCCACAGAAACCGGTGCCATTATCACTACTACTACTACTACTACCGCTACTTTTACGTGGGCTGTTGTTGTTTTCAGTTTCGGCCATTTCAGGTAAGTCGTTGGCGATTGGTTTATTAGAATCGCTTGTCTTCCAAGGACGCCATTTACGCTGACTTGTTGAAGTTGCTGTAAGAACACTGGACATGGTGGAGACTGGTGGTGGTGTTTCTATGGATTTGGGTAAATTGGGTACAGCATTAACAATTTGACCCCAAGTGGCCTGAGTACTTTGTGGATGTAATAGTATTTGAGTTTGTACCTGTTTAACATTACGATGATCGTAGTTTTCCACTATTATAATGGGATTTGGACGCCTTAAATGAGCCACCGGCTGTGAGGCATGTTTGATGGGAGTTGCCGGAGAAGGAGCTGGAGTGGGTTGATTTTTCTTACTATGGGCTTGCTCTGCTACATGAACACTAGCCAAAGATTGGGGCTGCAAAGAATGACAATTGCGTCTTGGCATTAGACGTGACTTTAAGCTGCGCCACCTAAAGAAACTGCGAAATCGTAAACGGCGATCCTGACTTAAAATATCTGTTTGTTCGTTAGCTGGCTGCGAATGCTGCAGATCCTTTACCAGATCCGGTTGATGGCGATTACCTCTACGTAATGAACTCTTAAAGTCCTTACGTTCCTCTTCAGGTGTTAAATGCGTCTGAGTACTACTGTGATTGACATGCGGTGTGGCAGTAGCAGTAGTTGTAACGTTCGTCGATGTGGCACCATTTTGATACTCATTGGAACAATTGGAGGAGGGATACAATTCATTCGTACTGTTATGATAACTATTACAATTATTACTATTTGAGCTATTGGTGTAACTACTATGAAGTGCTTTGCAACTACTTGTGATCCATGCGTGCATAGAAACGGGTCGTAAACGTTGTGTAGTTGTTTTATGTGTTGGTATTGGTGTTTGAGGAGGAGTTGAGTGCATGCTTAGTAGTGTTGGTGTTGCGGGTAGTGCTAATCTATGAATTTCATCATAGGATGCTGATAACATACCTGTGCGTTCATCATGATAATCATCATCATCCGACGACTCCAAACGATCCTCGACCAATGATGTTTGTCTTGACAAACCCTATTTGGAGTTGTTAATCAATTTTTTCAGATTTTTTTTGTGTTGTGTGCAAGTGTTTTATTTATGATTTTTTTAATATTTTTATAATTGTTGTTTTACAGGAAGGAAGAAGAAATGAAAAAAAAGAAGCCAAAATAATAAAGATATGGTGTTTTTTTTTATTGATAATTCAAACATAGAAATATATGAAGCAATTGGAGGTGGGTCAAGGATAATAGTTAGATTAGTTCCGGATTTTTTCGTTTACGATCTCTAGGTAAATTCCACTAAAGAACTTTATTGAAGTCTTCAGTTCTAGTTCAGTTCTAGTTCAGTTCTAGTTCAGTTCTAGTTCAGTTCTAGTTCAGTTTCAGTTCAGTTCTAGTTCAGTTCTAGTTCAGTTCTTAGTTCAGTTCTAGTTCAGTTCTAGTTCAGTTCTAGTTCAGTTCTAGTTCAGTTCTAGTTCAGTTCTAGTTCAGTTCTAGTTCAGTTCTAGTTCAGTTCTAGTTCAGTTCTAGTTCAGTTCTAGTTCAGTTCTAGTTCAGTTTTAGTTCAGTTCTAGTTCAGTTCTAGTTCAGTTCTAGTTCTAGTTCAGTTCTAGTTCAGTTCTAGTTCAGTTCTAGTTCAGTTCTAGTTCAGTTCTAGTTCAGTTCTAGTTCAGTTTTAGTTCAGTTCTAGTTCAGTTCTAGTTCAGTTCTAGTTCAGTTCTAGTTCAGTTCTAGTTCAGTTCTAGTTCAGTTCTAGTTCAGTTCTAGTTCAGTTTTAGTTCAGGTTTAGTTCAGTTCTAGTTCAGTTCTAGTTCAGTTCTAGTTCAGTTCTAGTTCAGTTCTAGTTCAGTTCTAGTTCAGTTCTAGTTCAGTTCTAGTTCAGTTCTAGTTCAGTTCTAGTTCAGTTCTAGTTCAGTTCTAGTTCAGTTCTAGTTCAGTTCTAGTTCAGTTCTAGTTCAGTTCTAGTTCAGTTCTAGTTCAGTTCTAGTTCAGTTCTAGTTCAGTTCTAGTTCAGTTCTAGTTCAGTTCTAGTTCAGTTCTAGTTCAGTTCTAGTTCAGTTCTAGTTCAGTTCTAGTTCAGTTCTAGTTCAGTTCTAGTTCAGTTCTAGTTCAGTTCTAGTTCAGTTCTAGTTCAGTTCTAGTTCAGTTCTAGTTCAGTTTTAGTTCAGTTCTAGTTCAGTTCTAGTTCAGTTCTAGTTCTAGTTCAGTTCTAGTTCAGTTCTAGTTCAGTTCTAGTTCAGTTCTAGTTCAGTTCTAGTTCAGTTCTAGTTCAGTTCTAGTTCAGTTCTAGTTCAGTTCTAGTTCAGTTCTAGTTCAGTTTCTAGTTCAGTTCTAGTTCAGTTCTAGTTCAGTTCTAGTTCAGTTCTAGTTCAGTTCTAGTTCAGTTCTAGTTAGTTCTAGTTCAGTTCTAGTTCAGTTCTAGTTCAGTTCTAGTTCAGTTTAGTTCAGTTCTAGTTCAGTTCTAGTTCAGTTCAGTTCTAGTTCAGTTCTAGTTCAGTTCTAGTCAGTTCTAGTTCAGTTCTAGTTCAGTTCTAGTTCAGTTCTAGTTCAGTTCTAGTTCAGTTCTAGTTCAGTTCTAGTTCAGTTCTAGTTCAGTTCTAGTTCAGTTCTAGTTCAGTTCTAGTTCAGTTCTAGTTCAGTTTCAGTTCAAGTAGTTCAGTTCTAGTTCAGTTCTAGTTCAGTTCTAGTTCAGTTCTAGTTCAGTTCTAGTTCAGTTCTAGTTTCAGTTCTAGTTCAGTTCTAGTTCAGTTCTAGTTCAGTTCTAGTTCAGTTTCTAGTTCAGTTCTAGTTCAGTTCTAGTTCAGTTCTAGTTCAGTTCTAGTTCAGTTCTAGTTCAGTTCTAGTTCAGTTCTAGTTCAGTTCTAGTTCAGTTCTAGTTCAGTTCTAGTTCAGTTCTAGTTCAGTTCTAGTTCAGTTCTAGTTCAGTTCTGTTAGTTCTAGTTCAGTTCTAGTTCAGTTCTAGTTCAGTTCTAGTTCAGTTCTAGTTCAGTTCTAGTTCAGTTCTAGTTCAGTTCTAGTTCAGTTCTAGTTCAGTTCTAGTTCAGTTCTAGTTCAGTTCTAGTTCAGTTCTAGTTCAGTTCTAGTTCAGTTCTAGTTCAGTTCTAGTTCAGTTCTAGTTCAGTTCTAGTTCAGTTCTAGTTCAGTCTAGTTCAGTTCTAGTTCAGTTCTAGTTCAGTTCTAGTTCAGTTCTAGTTCAGTTCTAGTTCAGTTCTAGTTCAGTTCTAGTTCAGTTCTAGTTCAGTTCTAGTTCAGTTCTAGTCAGTTCTAGTTTCAGTTTTAGTTCAGTTCTAGTTCAGTTCTAGTTCAGTTCTAGTTCAGTTCTAGTTCAGTTCTAGTTCAGTTCTAGTTCAGTTAGTTCAGTTCTAGTTCAGTTCTAGTTCAGTTCTAGTTCAGTTCTAGTTCAGTTCTAGTTCAGTTCTAGTTCAGTTCTAGTTCAGTTCTAGTTCAGTTCTAGTTCAGTTCTAGTTCAGTTCTAGTTCAGTTCTAGTTCAGTTCTAGTGTTCAGTTCTAGTTCAGTTCTAGTTCAGTTCTAGTTCAGTTCTAGTTCAGTTCTAGTTCAGTTCTAGTTCAGTTCTAGTTCAGTTCTAGTTCAGTTCTAGTTCAGTTCTAGTTCAGTTCTAGTTCAGTTCTAGTTCAGTTCTAGTTCAGTTCTAGTTCAGTTCTAGTTCAGTTCTAGTTCAGTTCTAGTTCAGTTCTAGTTCAGTTCTAGTTCAGTTCTAGTTCAGTTCTAGTTCAGTTCTAGTTCAGTTCTAGTCAGTTCTAGTTCAGTTCTAGTTCAGTTCTAGTTCAGTTTAGTTCAGTTCTAGTTCAGTTCTAGTTTAGTAGTTCTAGTTCAGTTCTAGTTCAGTTCTAGTTTCAGTTCTAGTTCAGTTCTAGTTCAGTTCTAGTTCAGTCTAGTTCAGTTCTAGTTCAGTTCTAGTTCAGTTTCTAGTTCAGTTCTAGTTCAGTTCTAGTTCAGTTCTAGTTCAGTTCTAGTTCAGTCTAGTTCAGTTCTCGTTTCTAGTTCAGTTCTAGTTCAGTTCTAGTTTCAGTTCTAGTTCAGTTCTAGTTCAGTTCTAGTTCAGTTCTAGTTCAGTTCTAGTTCAGTTCTAGTCAGTTCTAGTCTAGTTCAGTTCTAGTTCAGTTCTATTCAGTTCTAGTTCAGTTCTAGTTCTAGTTCATTCTAGTTCAGTTCTAGTTCAGTTTCTAGTTCAGTTCTAGTTCAGTGCTAGTTCAGTTCTAGTTCAGTTCTAGTTCTAGTTCTAGTTCAGTTCTAGTTCAGTTCAGTTCTAGTTCAGTTCTAGTTCAGTTCTAGTTCAGTTCTAGTTCAGTTCTAGTTCAGTTCTAGTTTTCAGTTCTAGTTCAGTTCTAGTTCAGTTCTAGTTCAGTTCTAGTTCAGTTCTAGTTCAGTTCTAGTTCAGTTCTAGTTCAGTTCTAGTTCAGTTCTAGTTCAGTTCTAGTTCAGTTCTAGTTCAGTTCTAGTTCAGTTCTAGTTCAGTTCTAGTTCAGTTCTAGTCAGTTCTAGTTCAGTTCTAGTTCAGTTCTAGTTCAGTTTTAGTTCAGTTCTAGTTCAGTTCTAGTTCATTTCTAGTTCTAGTTCAGTCTAGTTCAGTTCTAGTTCAGTTCTAGTTCAGTTTCTAGTTCAGTTCTAGTTCAGTTCTAGTTCAGTTCTAGTTCAGTTCTAGTTCAGTTTTAGTTCAGTTCTAGTTCAGTTCTAGTTCAGTTCTAGTTCTAGTTCAGTTCTAGTTCAGTTCTAGTTCAGTTCAGTCAGTTCTAGTTCAGTTCTAGTTCAGTTCTAGTTCAGTTTTAGTTCAGTTTCTAGTTCAGTTCTAGTTCAGTTCTAGTTCAGTTCTAGTTCAGTTCTAGTTCAGTTCTAGTTCAGTTCTAGTTCAGTTCTAGTTCAGTTTTAGTTTCGTTCTAGTTCAGTTCTAGTTCAGTTCTAGTTCAGTTCTAGTTCAGTTCTAGTTCAGTTCTAGTTCAGTTCTAGTTCAGTTTAGTTCAGTTCTAGTTCAGTTCTAGTTTCAGTTCTAGTTCAGTTCTAGTTCATTTCTAGTTCAGTTCTAGTTCAGTTCTAGTTCAGTTCTAGTTCAGTTCTAGTTCAGTTCTAGTTCAGTTCTAGTTCAGTTCTAGTTCAGTTCTAGTTCAGTTCTAGTTCAGTTCTAGTTCAGTTCTAGTTCAGTTCTAGTTCAGTTCTAGTTCAGTTCTAGTTCAGTTAGTTCAGTTCTAGTTCAGTTCTAGTTCAGTTCTAGTTCAGTCTAGTTCAGTTCTAGTTCAGTTTTAGTTCAGTTCTAGTTCAGTTCTAGTTCAGTTCTAGTTCTAGTTCAGTTCTAGTTCAGTTCTAGTTCATTTCTAGTTTTCGTTCAGTTTCAGTTCTAGTTTCAGTTCTAGTTCAGTTCTAGTTCAGTTCTAGTTCAGTTCTAGTTCAGTTCTAGTTCAGTTCTAGTTCAGTTCTAGTTCAGTTCTAGTTCAGTTCTAGTTCAGTTCTAGTTCAGTTCTAGTTCAGTTCTAGTTCAGTTCTAGTTCAGTTCTAGTTCAGTTCTAGTTCAGTTTCTGTTCAGTTTAGTTCAGTTTAGTTCAGTTCTAGTTCAGTTCTAGTTCAGTTTTAGTTTCAGTTCTAGTTCAGTTCTAGTTCAGTTCTAGTTTTAGTTCTAGTTCGTTCTAGTTCAGTTCTAGTTCAGTTCTAGTTTCAGTTCTAGTTCAGTTCTAGTTCAGTTCTAGTTCAGTTCTAGTTCAGTTCTAGTTCAGTTCTAGTTCAGTTCTAGTTCAGTTCTAGTTCAGTTCTAGTTCAGTTCTAGTTCGTTCTCTAGTTCAGTTCTAGTTCAGTTCTAGTTCAGTTCTAGTTCAGTTCTAGTTCAGTTCTAGTTCTTTCTAGTTCAGTTCTAGTTCAGTTCTAGTTCAGTTCTAGTTCAGTTCTAGTTCAGTTCTAGTTCAGTTCTAGTTCAGTTCTAGTTCAGTTCTAGTTCAGTTCTAGTTCAGTTCTAGTTCAGTTCTAGTTCAGTTTCTAGTTCAGTTCTAGTTCAGTTCTAGTTCAGTTCTAGTTCAGTTCTAGTTCAGTTCTAGTTCAGTTCTAGTTCAGTTCTAGTTCAGTTCTAGTTCAGTTCTAGTTCAGTTCTAGTTCAGTTCTAGTTCAGTTCTTTCTAGTTCAGTTCTAGTTCAGTTCTAGTTCAGTTCTAGTTCAGTTCTAGTTCAGTTCTAGTTCAGTTCTAGTTCAGTTCTAGTTCAGTTCTAGTTCAGTTCTAGTTCAGTTCTAGTTCAGTTCTAGTTCAGTTCTAGTTCAGTTCTAGTTCAGTTCTAGTTCAGTTCAGTTCTAGTTCAGTTCTAGTTCAGTTCTAGTTCAGTTCTAGTTCAGTTCTAGTTCAGTTTCTAGTTCAGTTCTAGTTCAGTTCTAGTTCAGTTCTAGTTCAGTTCTAGTTCAGTTTTTCTAGTTCAGTTCTAGTTCAGTTCTAGTTCAGTTCTAGTTCAGTTCTAGTTCAGTTCTAGTTCAGTTCTAGTTCAGTTCTAGTTCAGTTCTAGTTCAGTTCTAGTTCAGTTCTAGTTCAGTTCTAGTTCAGTTCTAGTTCAGTTCTAGTTCAGTTCTAGTTCAGTTCTAGTTCAGTTCTAGTTCAGTTTCTAGTTCAGTTCTAGTTCAGTTCTAGTTTCAGTTCTAGTTCAGTTCTAGTTCAGTTCTAGTTCAGTTTCTAGTTCAGTTCTAGTTCAGTTCTAGTTCAGTTCTAGTTCAGTTCTAGTTCAGTTCTAGTTCAGTTCTAGTTCAGTTCTAGTTCAGTTCTAGTTCAGTTCTAGTTCAGTTCTAGTTCAGTTCTAGTTCAGTTCTAGTTCAGTTCTAGTTCAGTTCTAGTTCAGTTCTAGTTCAGTTCTAGTTCAGTTCTAGTTCAGTTCTAGTTCAGTTCTAGTTCAGTTCTAGTTCAGTTCTAGTTCAGTTCTAGTTCAGTTTTTGTCAGTTCTAGTTCAGTTCTAGTTCAGTTCTAGTTCAGTTCTAGTTCAGTTCTAGTTCAGTTCTAGTTCAGTTCTAGTTCAGTTCTAGTTCAGTTCTAGTTCAGTTCTAGTTCAGTTCTAGTTCAGTTCTAGTTCAGTTCTAGTTCATTCTAGTTCAGTTCTAGTTCAGTTCTAGTTCAGTTCTAGTTCAGTTCTAGTTCAGTTCTAGTTCAGTTTCTAGTTCAGTTCTAGTTCAGTTCTAGTTCAGTTCTAGTTCAGTTCTAGTTCAGTTCTAGTTCAGTTCTAGTTCAGTTCTAGTTCAGTTCTAGTTCAGTTCTAGTTCAGTTCTAGTTCAGTTCTAGTTCAGTTCTAGTTCAGTTCTAGTTCTAGTTCAGTTCTAGTTCAGTTCTAGTTCAGTTCTAGTTCAGTTTCTAGTTCTAGTTCAGTTCTAGTTCAGTTCTAGTTCAGTTCTAGTTCAGTTCTAGTTCAGTTCTAGTTCAGTCTAGTTCAGTTCTAGTTCAGTTCTAGTTCAGTTCTAGTTCAGTTCTAGTTCAGTTCAGTTCTAGTTCAGTTCTAGTTCAGTTCTAGTTCAGTTCTAGTTCAGTTTAGTTCAGTTCTAGTTCAGTTTTCTAGTTCAGTTCTAGTTCAGTTCTAGTTCAGTTCTAGTTCAGTTCTAGTTCAGTTCTAGTTCAGTTCTAGTTCAGTTCTAGTTCAGTTCTAGTTCAGTTCTAGTTCAGTCTAGTTCAGTTCTAGTTCAGTTCTAGTTCAGTTCTAGTTCAGTTCTAGTTCAGTTCTAGTTCAGTTCTAGTTCAGTTCTAGTTCAGTTCTAGTTCAGTTCTAGTTCAGTTCTAGTTCAGTTCTAGTTCAGTTCTAGTTCAGTTCTAGTTCAGTTCTAGTTCAGTTCTAGTTCAGTTCTAGTTCAGTTCTAGTTCAGTTCTAGTTCAGTTCTAGTTCAGTTCTAGTTCAGTTCTAGTTCAGTTTTAGTTCAGTTCTAGTTCAGTTCTAGTTCAGTTCTAGTTCAGTTCTAGTTCAGTTCTAGTTCAGTTCTAGTTCAGTTCTAGTTCAGTTCTAGTTCAGTTCTAGTTCAGTTCAGTTCTAGTTCAGTTCTAGTTCAGTTCTAGTTCAGTTCAGTTCTAGTTCAGTTCTAGTTCAGTTCTAGTTCAGTTCTAGTTCAGTTCTAGTTCAGTTCTAGTTCAGTTCTAGTTCAGTTCTAGTTCAGTTCTAGTTCAGTTCTAGTTCAGTTCTAGTTCAGTTCTAGTTCAGTGCTAGTTCAGTTCTAGTTCAGTTCTAGTTCAGTTTCTAGTTCAGTTCTAGTTCAGTTCTAGTTCAGTTCAGTTCAGTTCTAGTTCAGTTCTAGTTCAGTTCTAGTTCATTCTAGTTCAGTTCTAGTTCAGTTCAGTTTCTAGTTCAGTTCTAGTTCAGTTCTAGTTCAGTTCTAGTTCAGTTCTAGTTCAGTTCTAGTTCAGTTCTAGTTCAGTTCTAGTTCAGTTCTAGTTCAGTTCTAGTTCAGTTCTAGTTCAGTTCTAGTTCAGTTCTAGTTCAGTTCGTTCAGTTCTAGTTCAGTTCTAGTTCAGTTCTAGTTCAGTTCTAGTTCAGTTCTAGTTCAGTTCTAGTTCAGTTTAGTTCAGTTCTAGTTCAGTTCTAGTTCAGTTCTAGTTCAGTTCTAGTTCAGTTCTAGTTCAGTTCTAGTTCAGTTCTAGTTCTTCTAGTTCAGTTCTAGTTCAGTTCTAGTTCAGTTCTAGTTCAGTTCTAGTTCAGTTCTAGTTCAGTTCTAGTTCAGTTCTAGTTCAGTTTTAGTTCAGTTCTAGTTCAGTTCTAGTTCAGTTCTAGTTCAGTTCTAGTTCAGTTCTAGTTCAGTTCTAGTTCAGTTCTAGTTCAGTTCTAGTTCAGTTCTAGTTCAGTTCTAGTTCAGTTCTAGTTCAGTTCAGTTCTAGTTCAGTTCTAGTTCAGTTCTAGTTCAGTTCTAGTTCAGTTCTAGTTCAGTTCAGTTCTTCTAGTTCAGTTTAGTTCAGTTCTAGTTCAGTTCTAGTTCAGTTTAGTTCAGTTCTAGTTCAGTTCAGTTCAGTTCTAGTTCAGTTCTAGTTCAGTTCTAGTTCAGTTTCAGTTCAGTTCTAGTTCAGTTCTAGTTCAGTTCTAGTTCAGTTCTAGTTCAGTTCTAGTTCAGTTCTAGTTCAGTTCTAGTTCAGTTCTAGTTCAGTTCTAGTTCAGTTCTAGTTCAGTTCTAGTTCAGTTCTAGTTCAGTTCTAGTTCAGTTCTAGTTCAGTTCTAGTTCAGTTCTAGTTCAGTTCTAGTTCAGTTCAGTTCTAGTTCAGTTTTAGTTCAGTTCTAGTTCAGTTCTAGTTCAGTTCTAGTTCAGTTCTAGTTCAGTTCTAGTTCAGTTCTAGTTCAGTTCTAGTTCAGTTCTAGTTCAGTTCAGTTCTAGTTCAGTTCTAGTTCAGTTCTAGTTCAGTTCTAGTTCAGTTCTAGTTCAGTTCTAGTTCAGTTCTAGTTCAGTTCTAGTTCAGTTCTAGTTCAGTTCTAGTTCAGTTCTTGTTCAGTTCTAGTTCAGTTCTAGTTCAGTTCTAGTTCAGTTCTAGTTCAGTTCTAGTTCAGTTCTAGTTCAGTTCTAGTTCAGTTCTAGTTCAGTTCTAGTTCAGTTCTAGTTCAGTTCAGTTCTAGTTCAGTTCTAGTTCAGTTCTAGTTCAGTTCTAGTTCAGTTCTAGTTCAGTTCTAGTTCAGTTCTAGTTCAGTTCTAGTTCAGTTCTAGTTCAGTTCTAGTTCAGTTCTAGTTCAGTTCTAGTTCAGTTCTAGTTCAGTTCTAGTTCAGTTCTAGTTCAGTTCTAGTTCAGTTCTAGTTCAGTTCTAGTTCAGTTCTAGTTCAGTTCTAGTTCAGTTCTAGTTCAGTTCTAGTTCAGTTCTAGTTCAGTTCTAGTTCAGTTCTAGTTCAGTTCTAGTTCAGTTCTAGTTCAGTTTTAGTTCAGTTCTAGTTCAGTTCTAGTTCAGTTCTAGTTCTAGTTCAGTTCTAGTTCAGTTCTAGTTCAGTTCTAGTTCAGTTCTAGTTCAGTTCTAGTAGTTCAGTTCTAGTTCAGTTCTAGTTCAGTCTAGTTCAGTTCTAGTTCAGTTTAGTTCAGTTCTAGTTCAGTTCTAGTTCAGTTCTAGTTCAGTTCTAGTTCAGTTCTAGTTCAGTTCTAGTTCAGTTCTAGTTCAGTTCTAGTTCAGTTCTAGTTCAGTTCTAGTTCAGTTCTAGTTCAGTTCTAGTTCAGTTCTAGTTCAGTTCTAGTTCAGTTCTAGTTCAGTTCTAGTTCAGTTCTAGTTCAGTTCTAGTTCAGTTCTAGTTCAGTTAGTTCTAGTTCAGTTCTAGTTCAGTTCTAGTTCAGTTCTAGTTCAGTTCTAGTTCAGTTCTAGTTCAGTTCTAGTTCAGTTCTAGTTCAGTTCTAGTTCAGTTCTAGTTCAGTTCTAGTTCAGTTCTAGTTCAGTTCTAGTTCAGTTCTAGTTCAGTTCTAGTTCAGTTCTAGTTCAGTTCTAGTTCAGTTCTAGTTCAGTTCTAGTTCAGTTCTAGTTCAGTTCTAGTTCAGTTCTAGTTCAGCTCTAGTTCAGTTCTACTTCAGTTCCAGTTCGTATCCTTGCTCCACTTCGATGCTTCATATATTTTTTTGCTTTTTGTTAGTAGATCCATAAAAGCATTTCAATTATTGTTAATAATAATTATTATATAATTTTACTACCATTATTTAATTTAGTTTTTCCAAACAAATTTTATGGTGAAAGCTTTGTGGCATTTGGACAAGTAAAACAATTACAAGTACAACTTAAAAGAAAAACTCAAAAAACAGACAAGTAACATTAAAGCATTTTCTTAAATTTGTCTTAAATATTTTATTTACTCCAAATAAATCACTCCTAATGAGTGGCTCTAAATGTTTATTATAGATCAAACAAACATTTCAACTTATTTAGATATTTTTTACGTTATTTTGAAATGTATTTTTTATAAAATCTACTAGTTACTACAAAGCTTTTACCTTATAAGAGTATTTTAAGCTTTTGCAAGTGTTAGTTTATAGTGACAATACAAAAAGCTTTTGACATCAACTTACCGCATTGTGTCTTCGTCGAGGCGGTGATCGTTTATTTCCACAAAGCTTCTAATTGATCGAAATGTTGTGATTGTGCTAGGGCGGCCTGCTCGGGACCTAGATTCGTTTGTGAGGTTATGGTTTTCATTTCGGCTATTTTCGAAATTTCCTCCATACTGGCCGAGACTGAAAAGCGTCGCTTGAGTCTTTCATCCACCTGTGCCATCATACCGAGGACGTTAGATGTCCATATTTCTTTTGCCATGTATAGGTATCTAGAGATACTTCCTTCTTGAGCAAACGTTTCATTGACGTTTGGGACCTTGTGGTCGAAGATCTGTGGGAAGGAAAAGAGAGAAACATTAGGTAGAGTATTGGAAAGTTATGTCATAGGACTAGTAGAACTAAAGTAACTGATCTTCGTTAGAGTTTTCTTTATAAACTGATCTTTCAAGAAGATTTTTATAAAAAATTGATCTTCTACATCTAAAATTAAAAAAATGCTCATTACTTCCACATCTCGGGCGGGCGCTGAGTATGTTGGCAGCTAATATACTGGGCTGGTGTATTGTGTAAACAAATGACTGGGAGATTGAAACTATCCACTAGTTGTACCAAAATCCGGGAACAATCCATGCTAATATCAAAACGGGGAAATGGTACATGTAATTGCAGAGAAGTCAAAGCCAATCCACGTTTAGTTTCCCAAACAATTAAGGTTTTATCATCACTGCCTGAGACGGCCGTTGAACCGTCTGCCGAGACCTTGACTCCAATAACGGGTCCCAAATGTCCCGCCAAAGTGTGAATCTCTTCACCAGTATGTAAATCCCAAATAATTAAATTTGTATCTTTAGAACCGGAAGTAACTTGTGATTTATTTGTCACCGACACTGCAGCACAAGTAACAGCATCCGAATGACCCACTAGTACCTGGGCCCAACTTACGCCTGTAGCTTGCCAAACTTTCAGGGACATATCGCGTGATCCAGTTATTATAAACAAACTATCGGCTGTTATGGTAAAGCAAGTGATTTCATCTGAATGGGAAACGGAGTACTTTTCATCTTCGCGTGTAAGAGAAAAGATTTTTCAAAACATTTTCGCCATTGTAGAGATGGCAAATTTCATATTATTGGTAGCCGCTAGGGATTTATAGGTCCTTGCAGGGTCTGCAAAAGATTACCACCATCTGCCATCCAAACATAAATCATACCATCACGATCAGAAGACATTACACGTCTGGAGTCCATTAACACCACTACACTGCAAATAGGAGCCACATGACCCTTAAAAGTATTTGCTATAGAACCCATGGCCAGACTCCAAACATGTACCATACGATCATCACTGCCTGTTACCAAATATTCACCATTAGGGGCAAATTCAAACAAGTAACCGGGGCAGCTATGACCATCAAATGTTGTCTGATATTCGGGTGTATTAATTTGCATTATATGAACATGACGACCCGAAGCTATAGCCACCAATTGTGAATCACGTGAAACATCGAAACATGTAATGGGTGGTAATGTAGTCGATGGTGACCTCTGTGATTGTGTGGCTCTCTTTAGAGAACGCTTCCTTCTCTGGTTATGAGAATAGGGATGAACATATAGCTCCTCATTGCGGAACGAATAGAAAGTGATCTTATTGCCGCCCACTGTTACTAGGAAATCATCATTGTCCATGGCATATAGAGCTGTTACAGGTCCAGGATTTGGTGGCATCGATCTGATTAATCGACCCGTGTGCATGTCGTAGATTAAGGCTCTGGTATCCTCACAGCCCACCACGGCTCGCTGACTATCACGAGCTATGGATATTGTGCGTATCTAGAGGAAAGATAATTGATTTGAGAGTTAATTTGTTTTCTCTTGAGTTTCCATCTAATTATGGGAGTCTAGGCTATAGTCCAGTCTCTAGTCTAGTTTATGCTCTAGCCTATACACTAGTCTATAGTCGAGTCTATAGTCTAGTCTATAGTCTAGTCTATAGTCTAGTCTATAGTCTAGTCTATAGTCTAGTCTATAGTCTATAGTCTAGTCTATAGTCTAGTCTAGTCTAGTCTATAGTCTAGTCTATAGTCTAGTCTATAGTCTAGTCTATAGTCTAGTCCATAGTCTAGTCTATAGTGACGTATATAGTCTAGACTATATTCTAGTTTATAGTCTAGTCTATAGTCTAGTCTATAGTCTAGTCTATAGTCTAGTCTATAGTCTAGTCTATGGTCTAGTCTAGTCTATAGTCTAGTCTATAGTCTAGTCTATAGTCTAGTCTATAGTCTAGTCTATAGTCTAGTCTATAGTCTAGTCTATAGTCTAGTCTATAGTCTAGTCTATAGTCTAGTCTATAGTCTAGTCTATAGTCTAGTCTATAGTCTAGTCTATAGTCTAGTCTATAGTCTAGTCTATAGTCTAGTCTATAGTCTAGTCTATAGTCTAGTCTATAGTCTAGTCTATAGTCTAGTCTATAGTCTAGTCTATAGCCTAGTCTATAGTCTAGTCTATAGTCTAGTCTATAGTCTAGTCTATAGTCTAGTCTATAGTCTAGTCTATAGTCTAGTCTATAGTCTAGTCTATAGTCTAGTCTATAGTCTAGTCTATAGTCTAGTCTATAGTCTAGTCTATAGTCTAGTCTATAGTCTAGTCTATAGTCTAGTCTATAGTCTAGTCTATAGTATAGTCTATAGTCTAGTCTATAGTCTAGTCTATAGTCTAGTCTATAGTCATAGTCTATAGTCTAGTCTATAGTCTAGTCTATAGTCTAGTTATAGTCTAGTCTATAGTCTAGTCTTATAGTCTAGTCTATAGTCTAGTCTATAGTCTAGTCTATAGTCTAGTCTTAGTTAGTCTATAGTATACTAGTCTAGTCTATAGTCTAGTCTATAGTCTAGTCTATAGTCTAGTCTATAGTCTAGTCTATAGTCTAGTCTATAGTCTAGTCTATAGTCTAGTCTATAGTCTAGTCTATAGTCTTAGTCTATAGTCTAGTCTATAGTCTAGTCTATAGTCTAGTCTATAGTCTATAGTCTAGTCTATAGTCTAGTCTATAGTCTAGTCTATAGTCTAGTCTATAGTCTAGTCTATAGTCTAGTCTATAGTCTAGTCTATAGTCTAGTCTATAGTCTAGTCTATAGTCTAGTCTATAGTCTAGTCTATAGTCTAGTCTATAGTCTAGTCTATAGTCTAGTCTATAGTCTAGTCTATAGTCTAGTCTATTGTCTAGTCTATGGTCTAGTCTATAGTCTAGTCTATAGTCTAGTCTATAGTCTAGTCTTATAGTCTAGTCTATAGTCTAGTCTATAGTCTAGTCTATAGTCTAGTCTATAGTCTAGTCTATAGTCTAGTCTATAGTCTAGTCTATAGTCTAGTCTATAGTCTAGTCTATAGTCTAGTCTATAGTCTAGTCTATAGTCTAGTCTATAGTCTAGTCTATAGTCTAGTCTATAGTCTAGTCTATAGTCTAGTCTATAGTCTAGTCTATAGTCTAGTCTATAGTCTAGTCTAGAGTCTAGTCTATAGTCTAGTCTATAGTCTAGTCTACAGTCTAGTCTATAGTCTAGTCTATAGTCTAGTCTATGGTCTAGTCTATAGTCTAGTCTATAGTCTAGTCTATAGTCTAGTCTATAGTCTAGTCTATAGTCTAGTCTATAGTCTAGTCTATAGTCTAGTCTATAGTCTAGTCTATAGTCTAGTCTATAGTCTAGTCTATAGTCTAGTCTATAGTCTTGTCTAATTTTTAGTTTTTTATAGATTTAGATACTTACTCTGGATTTATGACCTTTAAGGGTATGCAACTCCTTTCCTGTTGCGAGTGTTCTGACATAAGACTATTATCATCACAGTGGGCCAGTAGAAATACCTGCAAATAGAAAATGATATATAAATAAACAATTAAATTATTTTTTTAAATAAAAACTAAAGTTTTATTTTCTATAATTTTCTTTTTACATTCAACTACAACTTAATTGAGCCATAAACTGCTCATTTTGGGTACATTTTTATCGACCTTTATAAATTTATTTAATAGCAAAATTTTTACAACCTTAATAAATTTGTGTAAAAGTAATAACAAAATCTGTAATAAATATCACTAAAACATTTATAAATAAAAACAGCAATAGTCATGGATTATTGGCAACAATATAAACTTGTGTTTCCTCTTAATATCCTAAATATTTTCATCAGTTGTAATATGGATAATGGCCTTTGGTTGATTTAAAATGTTGGCGTAAAGTTTTTCCCCTGTTAATTTACGCTTGTGTTACGTGCGTGTTGTCCAGTAGGATTGTGTGTGTGCGTGTGTTTGTGTGTAGAAAGTAATACTTTTGCAGGAAATAAGAAAACTGTTTCCTTTATCCGTTCTATTTTTATAAACATATAGTTGTTAACTAACTGTTGCCATTAGCTAGTTTCCTCTATTGCTATTGCCACACTACATAACAATGTCATAAAGTGTTGCTTGAACTAAAACTTTTGCCAAAGTTTAAAGTGTGTGTGTTTTTTTCTGGCAATAAAGTATAAAGCCATTAGGAATGGCTAAATCTAATTGTATAAAGAGTTTTTATGAAAGCAAGGAAGTAAGAAATTGTTGAGCTTTTCCAAGACCGTGTGGCACTTAAACCAGGAAGTTCTTCTTCCCGAAGTTCAGTATAGAAAACCTCATCGAAGATCAGTTTTCTATAGAAAACTGAATCTTCATTGAAGATCAGTTTTTCTATAGTCTATAGTCTATTCTTTAGTCTAGTCTATAGTTTAGTCTATAGTCTAGTCTATAGTCTATTCTATAGTATATTCTATAGTCTAGTCTATAGTCTAGTCCATAGTCTAGTCTATAGTCTAGTCTATAGTCTGGCATATAGTCTTCATTGAAGATCAATAATTATTTTCTATAGAAAACTTCATTCAAGATCAGTTTTCTATAGAAAACTCATTAAAGATCAATTTTCTATAGAAAACTTCATTGAAGATCAGTTTTCTATTGAAAATTTCATTGAAGATATGATTTCTATAGATAACATAAACGAAGATCAGCTTTTTTTTACTTAAAAATCTTTATCGAAGATCAGTTTTCTATAGAAAAGTTCATTGAAGATCAGTTTTCTATATAAAACTTCATTGAAGATAAGTGTTCTATATAAACTTCATTGAAGATCAGTTTTCTATAGAAAACTTCATTGAAGATCAGTTTTCTATAGAAAACTTCATCGAAGATCAGTTTTCTATAGAAAACTTCATCGAAGATCAGTTTTCTATAGAATACTTCACCAAAGATCAGTTTTCTATCGAAAACTTCATTGAAGATCCGTTTTCTATAGAAAACTTCATTGAAGATCAGTTTCTATAGAAAACTTCATTGAAGATCAGTTTTATATAGAAAACTTCATTGAAGATCAGTTTCTGTAGAAAACTTCATTGAAGATCAGTTTTCTGTAGAAAACTTCACTGAAGATCAGTTTTCTATAGAAACTTCACTGAAGATCAGTTTTCTATAGAAACTTCACTTCAGCATTCTATAGAAAACTTTATTAAAGGTCAGTTTTCCTTAGAACATAATTTTTTGTTTGGAAGACTTTATCGAGGATCAGTTCTTATTACAATATTCATTGAAGATCAACTCCAAAATTTTAACTATTTCTGTAACCCTAGTCCTTGGATCAAAATATTTTGTCAAAATTCATCAAATTCTCTGGAAAATTGTGTTTTTTAACTTTTTGTAGGGTATCATATATTGTCGAATTGCACCGACTATACTTATATATATATAAATATCAATCATTAATATGATATTAACAGATTTATTATCTTAATTTATATAGAAATCGAAAGTAATTTATAAAATTAATTTCTATGTTAACATCATAATTTATTAAGAAAATACATATAAAGATTTCGACAAATGAAAATAACTAAATAAACTGTAATTAAAAGAAATCAGAACAATTAAGAAGTTGCTATCATTAATTCCTTTAGACCAACATATCAATAAAACAAAGAATTTCCAAGAAATACATGCGTTTAATTTAATATACAAAAAAACACACTGACAGACAGACAAATCTGCACTAGGCCTTAAATCCCCATCGAATCAAAATCAATTATAAACTCATTTATATGCTCAGCAGACATAAATATTTCTATGAAGGAAGTATTAGGGTGTCTTTTTGTAAGAATTTGTGTTTTAGTAATATCGAGGTGTTAGGGAAAACAATTGCACTTAAGTTTTATATGAACTTTCATGCTAAAATACTCATACTCCCTAATTTTGAAACGGCCTTATTTAGGATACCCTAAAGTAACAGGACACTAACCATTCTATCAGATGCTCTATCACCAACACCATCATTATCTCTAAACATACATAAACAACGCGGCCTAATATTACCCAGTTGTACAATATCAAAACATTAATATTGATGTAAAACTGCTTTAGGGGAGGTATGTATGTATGTAGGTAAGTGAGAATGAAAATATTGATACAGTTTGCTGTATTACTAAACGCTGACGAACAAACTTCCTTCCTGAGTAGAAACATTAATTTAATTTCATTTATGGGCACAATTATTTTAAATTGACTTGTAATACATTCTTGTAAGACAAACCACCAGCCACTCAGTCAACCACTTACTCATTTGTTCTCTTTGATGTAAAAAGTATAAAATATTTATTGAAAATCTATAAAAAAACCTAATGAGATTACTTTCTTGGTGGTGCTAGCAAGAGTGGAGGCAGGTTGAAATATAAAATATTGAAATGGAAATTGAAAAAATGTGTTTAAACTACAGGAAATATATATTTTTTATAGATCATTATGAGTGGAATATTAATGGTTGTACAGGTGGAAAATTAAGTACAGGTAGTTAAGAGGTCAAAGATCATGGAAAAAAACATTATTTGCAAATTTTACATTTTAAATATACATATAATTTTAAATAGTCTAGTCTAAAGTCTAGTCTAAAGTCTCGTCTATAGTCTAGTCTATAGTCTAGTCTATAGTCTAGTCTATAGTCTAGTCTGTCTTAGTCTAGTCTATAGTCTAGTCTATAGTCTAGTCTATAGTCTAGTCTATAGTCTAGTCTATAGTCTAGTCTATAGTCTAGTCTATAGTCTAGTCTATAGTCTAGTCTATAGTCTAGTCTATAGTCTAGTCTATAGTCTAGTCTATAGTATAGTCTATAGTCTAGTCTATAGTCTAGTCTATAGTCTAGTCTATAGTCTAGTCATAGTCTAGTCTATAGTCTAGTCTATAGTCTAGTCTATAGTCTAGTCTATAGTCTAGTCTATAGTCTAGTCTATAGTCTAGTCTATAGTCTAGTCTATAGTCTAGTCTATAGTCTAGTCTATAGTCTAGTCTATAGTCTAGTCTATAGTCTAGTCTATAGTCTAGTCTATAGTCTAGTCTATAGTCTAGTCTATAGTCTAGTCTATAGTCTAGTCTATAGTCTAGTCTATAGTCTAGTCTATAGTCTAGTCTATAGTCTAGTCTATAGTCTAGTCTATAGTCTAGTCTATAGTCTAGACTATAGTCTAGTCTATAGTCTAGTCTATAGTCTAGTCTATAGTCTAGTCTATAGTCTAGTCTATAGTCTAGTCTATAGTCTAGTCTATAGTCTAGTCTATAGTCTAGTCTATAGTCTAGTCTATAGTCTAGTCTATAGTCTAGTCTATAGTCTAGTCTATAGTCTAGTCTATAGTCTAGTCTATAGTCTAGTCTATTCTAGTCTATAGTCTAGTCTATAGTCTAGTCTATAGTCTAGTCTATAGTCTAGTCTATAGTCTAGTCTATAGTCTAGTCTATAGTCTAGTCTATAGTCTAGTCTATAGTCTAGACTATAGTCTAGTCTATAGTCTAGTCTATAGTCTAGTCTATAGTCTAGTCTATAGTCTAGTCTATAGTCTAGTCTATAGTCTAGTCTATAGTCTAGTCTATAGTCTAGTCTATAGTCTAGTCTATAGTCTAGTCTATAGTCTAGTCTATAGTCTAGTCTATAGTCTAGTCTATAGTCTAGTCTATAGTCTAGTCTATAGTCTAGTCTATAGTCTAGTCTATAGTCTAGTCTATAGTCTAGTCTATAGTCTAGTCTATAGTCTAGTCTATCTAGTCTATAGTCTAGTCTATAGTCTAGTCTATAGTCTAGTCTATAGTCTAGTCTATAGTCTAGTCTATAGTCTAGTCTATAGTCTAGTCTATAGTCTAGTCTATAGTCTAGTCTATAGTCTAGTCTATAGTCTATCTATCTAGTCTATAGTCTAGTCTATAGTCTAGTCTATAGTCTAGTCTATAGTCTAGTCTATAGTCTAGTCTATAGTCTAGTCTATAGTCTAGTCTATAGTCTAGTCTATAGTCTAGTCTATAGTCTAGTCTATAGTCTATAGTCTAGTCTATCTAGTCTATAGTCTAGTCTATAGTCTATTCTATAGTCTAGTCTATAGTCTAGTCTATAGTCTAGTCTATAGTCTAGTCTATAGTCTAGTCTATAGTCTAGTCTATAGTCTAGTCTATAGTCTAGTCTATAGTCTAGTCTATAGTCTAGTCTATAGTCTAGTCTATAGTCTAGTCTATAGTCTAGTCTATAGTCTAGTCTATAGTCTAGTCTATAGTCTAGTCTATAGTCTAGTCTATAGTCTAGTCTATAGTCTAGTCTATAGTCTAGTCTATAGTCTAGTCTATAGTCTAGTCTAGTCTAGTCTATAGTCTAGTCTATAGTCTCGTCTATAGTCAAGTCTAGTCCAGTCTATAGTCTAGTCTATAGTCTAGTCTATAGTCTAGTCTATAGTCTAGTCTAGTCTATAGTCTAGTCTATAGTCTAGTCTATAGTCTAGTCTATAGTCTAGTCTATAGTCTAGTCTATAGTCTAGTCTATAGTCTAGTCTAGTCTATAGTCTAGTCTATAGTCTAGTCTATAGTCTAGTCTAGTCTATAGTCTAGTCTATAGTCTAGTCTATATCTAGTCTATAGTCTAGTCTATAGTCTAGTCTATAGTCTAGTCTATAGTCTAGTCTATAGTCTAGTCTATAGTCTAGTCTATAGTCTAGTCTAAGTCTAGTCTATAGTCTAGTCTATAGTCTAGTCTATAGTCTACTCTATAGTCTAGTCTATAGTCTAGTCTATAGTCTAGTCTATAGTCTAGTCTATAGTCTAGTCTATAGTCTAGTCTATAGTCTAGTCTATAGTCTTGTCTATAGTCTAGTCTATAGTCTAGTCTTAGTCTAGTCTATAGTCTAGTCTATAGTCTAGTCTATAGTCTAGTCTATAGTCTAGTCTATAGTCTAGTCTATAGTCTAGTCTATAGTCTAGTCTATAGTCTAGTCTATAGTCTAGTCTATAGTCTAGTCTATAGTCTAGTCTATAGTCTAGTCTATAGTCTAGTCTATAGTCTAGTCTATAGTCTAGTCTATAGTCTAGTCTATAGTCTAGTCTATAGTCTAGTCTATAGTCTAGTCTATAGTCTAGTCTATAGTCTAGTCTATAGTCTAGTCTATCTATAGTCTAGTCTATAGTCTAGTCTATAGTCTAGTCTATAGTCTAGTCTATAGTCTAGTCTATCTAGTCTTTAGTCTAGTCTATAGTCTAGTCTATAGTCTAGTCTATAGTCTAGTCTATAGTCTAGTCTATAGTCTAGTCTATAGTCTAGTCTATATAGTCTAGTCTATAGTCTAGTCTATAGTCTAGTCTATAGTCTAGTCTATAGTCAGTCTATAGTCTAGTCTATAGTCTAGTCTATAGTCTAGTCTATAGTCTACTCTATAGTCTATCTATAGTCTAGTCTATAGTCTAGTCTATAGTCTAGTCTATAGTCTAGTCTATAGTCTAGTCTATAGTCTAGTCTATAGTCTTGTCTATAGTCTAGTCTATAGTCTAGTCTTTAGTCTAGTCTATAGTCTAGTCTATAGTCTAGTCTATAGTCTAGTCTATAGTCTAGTCTATAGTCTAGTCTATAGTCTAGTCTATAGTCTAGTCTATAGTCTAGTCTATAGTCTAGTCTATAGTCTAATCTATAGTCTAGTCTATAGTCTAGTCTATAGTCTAGTCTATAGTCTAGTCTATAGTCTAGTCTATAGTCTAGTATATAGTCTAGTCTATAGTCTAGTCTATAGTCTAGTCTATAGTCTAGTCTATAGTTTAGTCTATAGTCTAGTCTATTGTCGAGTCTATAGTCTAGTCTATAGTCTAGTCTATAGTCTAGTCTATAGTCTAGTCTATAGTCTAGTCTATAGTCTAGTCTATAGTCTAGTCTATAGTCTAGTCTATAGTCTAGTCTATAGTCTATTCTATAGTCTAGTTTATAGTCTAGTCTATAATTTATTCCAGAGGTTCATACCGGCTTGTTTTTCTTCAAAAATCCTTGAGTAATACTACTGATGTTGGTTATGAAGAAAATTCATTAAATTTATAATTTCTAGCATTTTATTTTGAACTTAAGTTTGTAAACACCTTAAAACATTTTCGTTTTCCATTGAAAAGTTTTCTTTGCTTTTATACTGCTTGTAAAACAACAAGGTTCATTAATCCTGAACTCGATTTGCTGTAGTAACTGAGTTTTAAAAACACCTAATTAAAAATAATAAAAAAAACTTATTAGAAGTGTTGCACTTTTATAGTGAATGTGGTGTGTGTGTGAAATAAAATTTAAGTTTTTCTTAAAAATTCGAACAAGACACATTACGAAAAGAAACCTCTGCATTCGGGAAAACCGGCATTTTTTAGATTGCTTAATTGACAAATTATTTACCGATTAACGATGGTAAAGTACAGTAGAGTACTCTCAGCATAGAATGACCTCTAAAGACTCAAATTTAATTTAGTCAATATGTTAAACATTTAGTGGAAATATTCTTTAGCAGTAATTTATACATTGATTCCTTGCAAAACTGCTGGGATCTCTAAAAACCCAGAAACCTTGAAAGGTAAAGTGAAATAGAAATAACAAAACTGCTGTAAAAAGAAAAACTTTAAAATACATACTTGAGAGTAAAACAAATGTCTTTATGAACAATAAGCCAGGGATAATGTTAAGTCGTTTTAACTTAACAGTAAAAGAAACAAAAAATTAAGTGACAGAGGCACATACTTACAATACACACAAAAAGGGTATAAAAATAACACACACAAACAAACATTTCATAGACAAAGTTAAACTTTGCTTAAAAGAGTAGCAGTAAATAACAAAAACAAAAAACTAACCCAGAAAAAAAAAACAAACCTAAAAATACTCGTACGTATACGTAATACGTATATTGTTAGCATGTCGATAACACTCATACGCACACATGAACTTTTATGCTCTTGATTTTAAACAAGGTGATAGGTAGTAGTTTTTGTAGTTTTCTTTTATTACTTCTTTTTATTGTCGTAGTTAGAGTAGAATCAAAAGTAGTAGTAGTAGTACACTCAGTAGTTTCTCATGGCAAAATATTTTGCTTATTTTTATTGCTGTAGTTGTTGTTAAGAAAATACTACTTGTATGAGATAAACAGAAAACAAAATGAAATTGACACAAAGTAAAGGAAAAACAAGAAATAAACCAACAACTAATCAAATGCAGCAGATTATTTGATTATACAGGGCAACAATTTTGTCGGACTGTGTAATTTTCATTTATACTTTATACTTTATATTTTATACTTTATACTTTATACTTTATACTTTATACTTTATACTTTATACTTTATACTTTATACTTTATACTTTATACTTTATACTTTATACTTTATACTTTATACTTTATACTTTATACTTTATACTTATACTTTATACTTTATACTTTATACTTTATACTTTATACTTTATACTTTATACTTTAACTTTATACTTTATACTTTATACTTTATACTTTATACTTTATACTTTATACTTTATACTTTATACTTTATCTTTATACTTTATACTTTATCTTTATACTATACTTTATACTTTATACTTTATACTTTATACTTTATACTTTATACTTTATACTTTATACTTTATACTTTACTTTATACTTTATACTTTATACTTTACTTTATACTTTATACTTTATACTTTATACTTTATACTTTATACTTTATACTTTATACTTTATACTTTATACTTTATACTTTATACTTTATATACTTTATACTTTATACTTTATATACTTTATACTTTATACTTTATACTTTATACTTATACTTTATACTTTATACTTTATACTTTATACTTTATACTTTATACTTTATACTTTATACTTTATACTTTATACTTTATACTTTATACTTTATACTTTATACTTTATACTTTATACTTTATACTTTATACTTTATACTTTATACTTTATACTTTATACTTTATACTTTATACTTTATACTTTATACTTTATACTTTAACTTTAACTTTATACTTTATACTTTATACTTTATTTACTTTATACTTTATACTTTATACTTTATACTTTATCTTTTACTTTATACTTTATACTTTACTTTATACTTTATACTTTACACTTTATACTTTATACTTTATACTTTATACTTTATACTTTATACTTATACTTTATACTTTATACTATACTTCATACTTCATACTATGTACTTTTGTTTTTTATTGTCTGTTCCTTTGGTGTCTGCGTGTGTATTTGTTCCGATCCGTTTTGAACTACTTTATATGACACATTAGAAAAAAGGAGATGAAAAGAATTGTAACATTTTAACATAATCTTATACACATATTGTTAGTATTTGTTTTTGTTGAGTGTGCATATAAACATTGCATATTTATGAGTTTGAGTGTATAGAAAAATAATCTTTTTTAACAAATGCACAAAATATTAAGGTTAACCCGTATCTCAACTTTCAAAGTGTTTTGCAAATGGAACATAAAGCCACTTTATGAATAAACAAATATAGAAAAATGAAATATCACTTTAAAAGAAAATTATTTTTCTGAGGTTTTCAAGACTTTTTAGTAACTTGCGAAATTTCTGTTCACAAATTCAAATATGTGTAATTTATAAAAACTTTATTTAACATTTTAGAATTCAACCATGAGTCTAGATTATAAAAATGTACAAATCTTCAAGAATTCATTTCTCGCAAATTTTTTTGAATAAAGCTTTTTCTATCAGAAAATATTAGGTACTGCAGCAAAATCTTAAAGAAAATGTCATAGAGGATATACAACGAAAATAAAACACATAAATTACATAAGCATTTTGTACGATAATGAAGTTGACTGGAAGGACTACACTGAAGATGATGATAGAATGACAGTACAGTAACAAGGATATTATTATCAAAAATGTTTGATGCGTAAAAGGATACAAGTGAATGCGCATAAATACAAATAAATCTTTATGTTTTTTCATTCTTTTCATATGTTTACGATAGATACACTTGACAGGACAAATAATAAATGCAAGAACTCACACACAGACACACATCAGTACGTATAATGCAAGTAAATTTAAGAGGATATAAGGATAAGTACAAATATGCTTGTCAGTTAAGTGTATGTGAGAGTGTGTGTGGGTGTTTGGTTGGTTGGATGAGTGTGTTGTATTGCGTGAGTTTAAATTTCAGTAAATTTAACCCCGTTACAAAGCTAAAAGTTTTAAGCTTAAAGTACATTTGCCAAGAAGTGAAAAAATAAACAAAAACAACATTTATTAAAAAAACTTGACTTTCTCCAACAGGCGCTGTATTGTTGGGTGTTTGGGTGCAAAACAAAAAAAAAGGATTAAATGTGTCATTTAATGTTAAAAGTAACTTTTCTTGTAGAAAACAACAGTAATAACAAAGTTTAATACAATAAATTTTATACGAATGGGAGTCATGGTAGTTTTTAAGAACCATATTATTTTCGAATTGAAAAATGTAAACATTTACACCAGCAAGTATGTAACAACTTTAAGTAATAGCTGTTGTTTTCTTTTTATAAGGAATTGAAGAAAGACTTTCCACTAAAGTATATTTACGTGATTGCGCGCAAATTTCTAAGAAAAATTGCAGAAATAAAATGCACAAGGTTTTACATTTCTTGCTCTTTTAATGATCAGTTCTTTTTTAGTTCAGTTCTAGTTCTGTTCAAGTTCTGTTCTAGTTCTGTTCTAGTTCAATTCTAGTTAAGTTCTAGTTCAGTTCTAGTTCAGTTCTAGTTCAGTTCTAGTTCAGTTCTAGTTCAGTTCTAGTTCAGTTCTAGTTCAGTTCTAGTTCAGTTCTAGTTCAGTTCTAGTTCAGTTCTAGTTCAGTTCTAGTTCAGTTCTAGTTCAGTTCTAGTTCAGTTCTAGTTCAGTTCTAGTTCAGTTCTAGTTCAGTTCTAGTTCAGTTCTAGTTCAGTTCTAGTTCATTCTAGTTCAGTTCTAGTTCAGTTCTAGTTCAGTTCTAGTTCAGTTCTAGTTCAGTTCTAGTTCAGTTCTAGTTCAGTTCTAGTTCAGTTCTAGTTCAGTTCTAGTTCAGTTCTAGTTCAGTTCTAGTTCAGTTCTAGTTCAGTTCTAGTTCAGTTCTAGTTCAGTTCTAGTTCAGTTCTAGTTCAGTTCTAGTTCAGTTCTAGTTCAGTTCTAGTTCAGTTCTAGTTCAGTTCTAGTTCAGTTCTAGTTCAGTTCTAGTTCAGTTCTAGTTCAGTTCTAGTTCAGTTCTAGTTCAGTTCTAGTTCAGTTCTAGTTCAGTTCTAGTTCAGTTCTAGTTCAGTTCTAGTTCAGTTCTAGTTCAGTTCTAGTTCAGTTCTAGTTCAGTTCTAGTTCAGTTCTAGTTCAGTTCTAGTTCAGTTCTAGTTCAGTTCTAGTTCAGTTCTAGTTCATTTCTAGTTCTAGTTCTAGTTCTAGTTCTAGTTCTAGTTCAGTTCTAGTTCAGTTCTTCTTTCAGTTCTAGTTCAGTTCTAGTTCAGTTCTAGTTCAGTTCTAGTTCAGTTCTAGTTCAGTTCTAGTTCAGTTCTAGTTCAGTTCTAGTTCTTCTAGTTCAGTTCTAGTTCAGTTCTAGTTCAGTTCTAGTTCAGTTCTTTCAGTTCTAGTTCAGTTCTTTCAGTTCTAGTTCAGTTCTAGTTCAGTTCTAGTTCAGTTCTAGTTCAGTTCTAGTTCAGTTCTAGTTCAGTTCTAGTTCAGTTCTAGTTCAGTTCTAGTTCAGTTCTAGTTCTGTTCTAGTTCTGTTCTAGTTCTGTTCTAGTTCTGTTCTAGTTCTGTTCTAGTTCTGTTCTAGTTCTGTTCTAGTTCTGTTCTAGTTCTGTTTTAGTTCTGTTCTAGTTCTGTTCTAGTTCTGTTCTAGTTCTGTTCTAGTTCTGTTCTAGTTCTGTTCTAGTTCTGTTGTTCTAATTCTGTTCTAGTTCTGTTCTAGTTCTGTTCTAGTTCTGTTCTAGTTCTGTTCTAGTTCTGTTCTAGTTCTGTTCTGTTCTAGTTCTGTTTTCTGTTCTAGTTCTGTTCTAGTTCTGTTCTAGTTCTGTTCTAGTTCTGTTCTAGTTCTGTTCTAGTTGTTGTAGTTCTGTTCTAGTTGTTTGTAGTTCTGTTCTAGTTCTGTTCTAGTTCTGTTCTAGTTCTGTTCTAGTTCTGTTCTAGTTCTGTTCTAGTTCTGTTCTGTTCTAGTTCTGTTCTAGTTCTGTTCTAGTTCTGTTCTAGTTCTGTTCTAGGTTCTGTTCTAGTTCTGTTCTAGTTTCTGTTTCTAGTTCTGTTCTAGTTCTGTTCTAGTTCTTGTTCTAGTTCTGTTCTAGTTCTGTTCTAGTTCTGTTCTAGTTCTGTTCTAGTTCTGTTTCTAGTTCTGTTCTAGTTCTGTTTCTAGTTCTGTTCTAGTTCTGTTCTAGTTCTGCTTTCTAGTTCTGTTTCTAGTTCTGTTCTAGTTTTCTGTTTTCTAGTTCTGTTCTAGTTCTGTTCTAGTTCTGTTCTAGTTCTTTCTAGTTTCTGTTCTAGTTCTGTTCTAGTTCTGTTCTAGTTCTGTTCTAGTTCTGTTCTAGTTCTGGTCTAGTTCTGTTCTAGTTCTGTTCTAGTTTCTGTTCTAGTTCTGTTCTAGTTCTGTTCTAGTTCTGTTCTAGTTCTGGTTCTAGTTCTGTTCTAGTTCGTTTAGTTCTGTTCTAGTTCTGTTCTAGTTCTGTTCTAGTTCTGTTCTAGTTCTGTTCTAGTTCTAGTTCTGTTCTAGTTCTGTTCTAGTTCTGTTCTAGTTCTGTTGTAGTTCTGTTGTAGTTCTGTTGTAGTTCTGTTGTAGTTCTGTTGTAGTTCTGTTGTAGTTTCTGTTGTAGTTCTGTTGTAGTTCTGTTGTAGTTCTGTTCTAGTTCTGTTCTAGTTCTGTTCTAGTTCTGTTCTAGTTCTGTTCTAGTTCTGTTCTAGTTCTGTTCTAGTTCTGTTCTAGTTCTGTTCTAGTTCTGTTCTAGTTCTGTTCTAGTTCTGTTCTAGTTCTGTTCTAGTTCTGTTCTAGTTCTGTTCTAGTTCTGTTCTAGTTCTGTTCTAGTTCTGTTCTAGTTCTGTTCTAGTTCTGTTCTAGTTCTGTTCTAGTTCTGTTCTAGTTCTGTTCTAGTTCTGTTCTAGTTCTGTTCTAGTTCTGTTCTAGTTCTGTTCTAGTTCTGTTCTAGTTCTGTTCTAGTTCTGTTCTAGTTCTGTTCTAGTTCTGTTCTAGTTCTGTTCTAGTTTTGTTCTAGTTCTGTTCTAGTTCTGTTTCTGGTAAGGTTATGTTCTATTTATGTTTTAGTTCTATTCTTTTTAAATGTTCTGTAAAAGTGTTTACAATTTATCCTTTTAAATTTTCATAATCCAATATTTTATTAAATTTTGATTAGGGTAACGAAGCACCTCGGACACTCTTTTAAGTTATAATTTCATTTAGCCACGTCAAGATAAATATTTGTATGACTTTTCAAAATTATTCTAATTCAGTTTTAAACCCAAAAATTATAACCTAAAATAATAGTGCTTAACATGCTATTTTTGTTTTAAAATAATAATATGTAATAACATCACTTTTAATAATTATTTTAATGAATAAGTTGTTGATTTATGTAATATTTATGTACGTATGAATGTAGATGTTTAAAATAAAATGAATAGGTTTAAACTTACCGAATCACATGATATGTCTATACGTAATACGGGACTATTCATTTGCATACTATTCAATAGTGTATAATCATCCAGTGACCATAAACAGATGGTTTTATCATGACTCGATGATATTAAAACATCACAAGTGTTTACAACTTTAACACTCGTCACGGCAGCACGATGATGGGTAATTTTATGTAACTGAAAAATTGAAAAAAAAGAAAACGTATATATAAAAATCGTAAAAAATCTATTAAATAACAAAGACAATTTGTTGGAAGAAGAAGAAAAATGAACGTTTCCAAATGTCATTATAAATTATAGAGGATATTGTTAAAAGTAATGAAACAGCGTAATTTTATTTTCTTTCTATTAAATTCTTTAATTAGACCTTTTTGCCTTTATGTCGTTCAGCGTTTGTCCCTTGTCAGTGTAAGGCAAAAACTTAAAAGGACATGCAGACAAAGTAAAGTGTCCTTACTTACGTGTAACATGCCATGGGTATTTTGGTTTTGGAGGGCTTTAAAGTTATTTTTTTGTTTCTTTTTATTGTTATTTTGATAGAGAGTGAGTGTGTGTGCGTGTGAGTCAAATGCGTGTAACGAGTTTTGAAAATATTTTTTGGTTTGGAAGGAAATTGTCAGTAGTTGTTTGTTATTGGGTCCGAGTATTTTGAAAATAATGTTCTGTTCCAGCTAATTTTGATGGCCAGAAAGTTAATTATATTACAACTTGCGTGTGTGTTTTATTATAATTTATTATGTACATGTATGAGTGTATATTGGAAAGTGTAAAATATATATGTTGTTTCTTTTGTTTTGATATTATTGTAAGGGATTAGAAGTGAGGAGTTAGTGTCATGGAATTTTTCAAAAATACTGTCAAATAGCCTGAAATTATTGGTATTAAATATGTCCGATGGCAACTTGATCTGAGAATTGTATAATCAATGGACTAGTCTATGAATAATTCCAACCGAAAGAGATATTACAACACAAATTCCGTTCGTAGGATGTACAGTAGTAAATCTGTAAGTTTATTTTAGAAGTATAGACTTCCTATTAAAAAAGGGGCGGTTACATGATGCCCACGCCCACTCTCTGTTATAAAGCAAATTTTTGCATTATTGTTCCCAATAAATATCTAAATCTTTTATGATCAAATTTGATGTTATATGATCCAAAATTTTTAAATAAGTAGGCTTGGTTATAATAAGGACACGTCTACTTTTTATACAAACAAATTTATGAATATTTTAATCAATTTCAAAAAGTATTTTTAAAATGTATTTAATTTTATACCATAAACTTCTGTGATTATTATGATAACCATGCCTACAATGAAATATTTCGCCCACTCTTCGCTATTTTCTTAATAATATATTTTTTGGATAAACACTCATACATACAAACATACGTCTAGTAAAATAAACAAACAAGTATTAAAATAAACAAATAAGTATTACTGTATAGTCGGTCATGACTGATCCCATAAGATACCCTACACCAATAAGAATGGCTTAAAAGAAGAGTATGTGCCAAATTGTATCAAATTATCTTGCGAGCTGTAGCGTGCGCACAAGCTTTACAAGGTCAGACGGATGGACAGACGGACGAACGGACATAACTAGATCGACTCTTAAAGTGATTCTAAACCGATTGGTATTTAGTTCTGATATCAAACCAATCATTTAGAAATTTCTTTTTGACTTTTTTGCTCTTAATTATACCCTCCACCACCATCAGTGGTGATAGAGGGTATATATAAGTTTGTCATTCCGTGTGTAACACCAAGAAATATTCATCTGAGACCCAACAAAGTAAATATATTCTGGGTCCTTATCAAATTCTGAGTCGATTTAGCTATGTCCGTCTGTCCGTCCGTCTGTCTGTCTGTGTAAAACACGCTCACGTTAAAACGAAGCAATATAACCATGCCTACAATGAAATATTTCGCCCACTCTTCGCTATTTTCTTAATAATATATTTTTTGGATAAACACTCATACATACAAACATACGTCTAGTAAAATAAACAAACAAGTATTAAAATAAACAAATAAGTATTACTGTATAGTCGGTCATGACTGATCCCATAAGATACCCTACACCAATAAGAATGGCTTAAAAGAAGAGTATGTGCCAAATTGTATCAAATTATCTTGCGAGCTGTAGCGTGCGCACAAGCTTTACAAGGTCAGACGGATGGACAGACGGACGAACGGACATAACTAGATCGACTCTTAAAGTGATTCTAAACCGATTGGTATTTAGTTCTGATATCAAACCAATCATTTAGAAATTTCTTTTTGACTTTTTTGCTCTTAATTATACCCTCCACCACCATCAGTGGTGATAGAGGGTATATATAAGTTTGTCATTCCGTGTGTAACACCAAGAAATATTCATCTGAGACCCAACAAAGTAAATATATTCTGGGTCCTTATCAAATTCTGAGTCGATTTAGCTATGTCCGTCTGTCCGTCCGTCTGTCTGTCTGTGTAAAACACGCTCACGTTAAAACGAAGCAATATAATTTAACCAAATTCACCCAAAATATTCATTATTATCCGGTACAGTTTGGTATTGAAAATGAGCAAAATCGGTTCATATCGGCAAAAGTTATGAATCAAAATTTAAAACAACTCCGAAAAAATAAGCATTTTTTACACATTCTGATGTAATTTTCTCGAAAACTATGCAAGATAATTTCATGAAAGTCATCATACATTCGTTTCTACACAAGATCTTGATTTTTGCTGAAAATTTCCAGAATCGGTCCACAATTTCATATACCTCCCATACATAAGTACATATTCCCGGAAAATGGGTTTTTTGTTAATAACTTCTGTCAGAATGTCGATATATTCACAAAATTTTACAAATTAAAATCTTATGTCAATAGAATTCATTCAGAGAAAAATTTTTCTGGATCGGTATTTCTCATATGCACAGAAATATTACTGTGAAAGTTTTTTTCCGATCGGTCCATAATTGGTCATAGCTCCCATACAAGGTCCCCTCCCGAAAATCACTTAAACGCACATAACTCATTACTAACTTAAGATATCCATATAAAATTTGGTACAAGTATTGCTCATATGCACAGAAATATTACTGTTAAATTATTTTCCGATCGGTCCATAATACATACAAGGTCCCCTCCCGAAAATCACTTAAACGAACATAACTCATTACTAAATTAAGATATTCATATAAAGTTTGGTACAAGTATTGCTCACATATACAGAAATATTACTATGAACGTTTTTTTCGGATCGGTCCATAATTGGTCATAGCTCCCTTACAAGGTCCCCTCCCGAAGATCACTTAAACGCACATAACTCATTACAAAATATTGATATCCATACATTTAGCACAAATATTGCTCTTATATACATAAATTACACTATAAAATTGTTTTGCGATCGGTCCATAACTGGTCATAGCTCTCATACTAGGTCCCCTCCAGAAAATCACTTAAATGCACAATATTTATTGCCAAATAATGATATAGATACAGAATTTTGAAATTTTGTCTTTATATACATAATTGGTCATAGCTCCCATACAAGGTCCTTTTACGAAAATCTCTTAAACGCACATTACTCATTACCAAGTAAAGCTATTGATACAAAATTTGACACAAATATTAGTTTGGTATACAAAAATTCTATTTCAAGATTTTTTAACGTTCGGTTCATAACATGGGTACGGTCGGTCCCATGCAAGTGTCCCTTCAGAAAATCACTTGAACAGACAAATATTTGATCAATTAAAAAAGTATTAATATAAAAGTAGCTGGTGGAGGGTATTTAAGATTCGGCTCAGCCGAATATAGCTTTTTACTTAATTTTCTTAAATTAACTTAAAGTTTAATAATAAAAAACACAACTATAGCAACACCAATCATCATTAACATCTACATAATTTTGTTCAATATACATTTACATAAATACATATGTACATACATATATCCATGAATAAGTAGCTCTTACAGGAATATTACGAGTATCAAGTACATGTTGTACCATATATTCCCATGTACACTTTTCATAATGTTTAAACCAGAAATAAATAAGTACACTTATGAACACACATCATACACATGTTCTTTATGTATGTATATTATGTACTTACTGTGGAGTGGAGAAAATTAGAGTAAAAAAAACGGCCTTCTAAATAGGCCTTAATTAGGGAATTAATTAAAATTTTATTTTTCTAAATTATTCGACCGATTTGAAACAGTTTCGTGTTGTCCTCATATACAAAGCGGGTTAATTTTAGTTTAAATCTTATCGGTTTTAAGTAATAAACGCTGGCAAATTAGATTGAATTCCCCGAATGTTTTATAAAGTAGGCCTCCTAAAAGGCCTTTAATTTAAAGACTTTGCTTTTACATTTGTTCAGTTATTTCCATATGTGTGTGTGTGTGTAAGTACTTTGGTGTAATTTAAGTGTATGTAAACATATTTTGCTTGAATATTTATTATTACGAATACTAACAGGACAGACAAAAAATTATTATTATGAGTATGTTAAATAGGCGGGTCATAAATATGTTCAACTAATTTGATTTAAAGCAGAACTGTACAATAAATAGGTGTATGGCATCTTTAACAAATGTGGACTAGTATTAGTTATGTACATTTTTAGCAAAAATAGTACCATTTTTGGATTAAAAGTAATCGATCGTATATCGAATGTCTCGACTATAGATCAATCTATAGTCTTGACTAAACATCAGTCTATAGTATTGACTATAGATCAGTCTGTAGTCTTGACTATAGATCAGTCTGTAGTCTTGAATATAGATCTGTCTATAGTCTTGAGTAATGATCAGTCTACAGTCTTCACTATAGATCAGTTTATAGTATTAACTATAGATCAGTCTAAAGTCTTGACTATAGATCTTCTTGTTTAAACATCAGTCTATATAGTCTATAGTCTAGGTGTCTACAGTCTTGACTATAGATCAGTCTATAGTCTTGAATATAGAAAACTTTATAGTCTTGACTATAGATCAGTTTATAGTCTTGACTATAGATCAGTCTATAGTCTTGAATATAGAAAACTTTATAGTCTTGACTATAGATCAGTTTATAGTCTTGACTATAGATCAGTCTATAATACTGAATATAGATCAGTCTATAGTCCTGACTATAGATCAGTCTATAGTCCTGACTATAGATCAGTCTATAGTCTTGACTATAGATCAGCCTATAGTATTGAATATAAATAGATCAGTCTATAGTCTTGACTATAGATCGGTCTTGACTATAGATTAGTCTATAGTCTTGACTATAGACCAGTCCATAGTCTTGATTATAGATTAGTCTATAGTCGTGACTATAGATCAGTCTTTAGTCTTGACTATACATCAGTCTATAGTCTTGACTATAGATCAGTCTGTAGTCTAGAATATAGATCAGTATATAGGGTAGAATATATATCATTCTATATAGTCAAATCTTGACTATAAATCAGTCTATAGTCTTGAATATTGATAAGTTTATGGTCTTGACTATAGATAAGTTTATAGTCTTGTCTATAGATCAATCTATAGTCTTGAATATAGATCAGTCTATAATCCGGACTATAGATCAGTCTATTCTCCTGACTATAGATCAGTCTATTCTCCTGACTATAGATCAGTCTATAGTCCTGACTATAGATCAGTTTATAGTCCTGACTATAGATCAGTCTATAGTCTTGAGTCTATAGGCTTGAATATAGATCAGTCTATAGTCTTGAATATAGATCAGTCTTTAGTCTTGACTATAAATCAGTCTATAGTCTTGGCTATAGATCAGTCTATAATCTCGAATGTAGATCGGTCTATAGTCTTGAATATAGATCAGACTTTAGTCCTGACTATAGTCATTACTATACATCAGTCTACAGTCCTGACTATAGATCAGTCTATAGTCTTGACTATAGATTAGTTTATAGGCTTGACTATAGATCAATCAGTCTTTAGTCTTGACTATAAATCAGTCTATATTCTTGACTATAGATCAGTCTGTATTTTTCTTTATAGATCAGTCTATAGTCTTGACTATAGATTATATGGTTTGGATTATAGATCAGTCTGTAGATATAACTACAGATCTGTCTATAGTTTTAATTATATATCAGTCTATATAAGGATTCAGAATATACACATATTTGCTACATACATTCTGAAACTATTCTTTGCTTGTAGAAATGTCAAAAAACATTTCCTAAATATAGTGGCTACGTCTTTCTGTCAAACATTTGTATAAGTGTGAACTAAGCTTATGCCTGTACATTTATCTTATCAATTTAATTATTTGTTTGTTTAATTAAAAACTTTTCTTTGTTTTCAACTTAAAATAATTTGTTATCAAAAATTCCTTTAAACATCTGCCAAATTCTAAATATTCTTTCTATTGTTCTTTGACATGATGTTTTTTTGTCATACTTTGTTTTGTTAACAGGAAATGAAAGTTATTTTATGTGTCATTGTTTACATTAGAGTGGTACCAAATAGAAAAAACAGAAAAGATTTAGAACAAATACTTCTGTCTAAGCGAAAATTGTTCGACAAGGTAAAACCATCGATCGTGTATTCCAGATAGGATGTTTTGCATTGATCGAAATAATAAGTATTCGACAATATTTGGAACAATTTGGTTTCAAAGTTTATAATATTTTCGTGTACCAGTCTAGTACCTGCATGCTTATATAGTTATCTACGAGTACATACGAGCTTTGTCATTTTTGTGTGTCAATGATAAATATTTGTTTTTTTTTTCTTGAATAACTAGAATTGTTTTTCCTTCTGTTTAAACTTGAAAGTGAAAATGCGTATGTGTTCATTATTGATATGATTTTCTGGATATTAAATTCAAATTCTTTGTCATCTACTTACAATTTAACATTATCACTTTTTTAAATGGTCATATTTTTTAAATAAAATTTTGATACAATTTTCTTGAAAAAAAATCATTACTTTTACTGTTAACAATATAAATAGTCTTAAATTCTTGTAAAAATCTATTTATTGCCCTAAAAACTAATTTTGTTTTATTTTTTTTTGCTCCTGTTACAATACGATATACAGATGACATAAAGTTAAAGTAAACTCTATACTTTTTAAGAAAAACAAAATCCAATTTACTTAAGCACAGATTGCCAGGGTGTTGTTAAATGTGAGGGGTGGTGTTTAAAAGGGGAGTGTGTGTGATAAGAAGACAAATCATCCTTGTGCGTTTTTGTTTTATTGTAATATCCGTACAGGAAACAGGTGACACAGTTGTCGTCTTCAGGCAAGATTTTTATGTTTGTTTCTCATTTATAAAGATTTGACAACAAAAATCATGATAAAAATAAAAGAGAGTAAATTTCTTTTAAGACACATACATACATAGGTGTATGAGAAGTTAAATACATGAAATACATTCTTTAAATTAGATATTGATAGATCGAGAAGCGGAAGTGTTAAACTCTTCTGTGACGAATAATAGTGACATCCGGATGTATGTAGGTATTGCATACTTGTATTAGCAAATAACAATGTCGTTGAAATCGTTGGCTAAGAAATGCTAAAGATTAACTAACTAACTAACTAACTAACTAACTAACTAACTAACTAACTAACTAACTAACTAACTAACTAACTAACTAACTAACTAACTAACTAACTACTAACTAACTAACTAACTAACTAACTAACTAACTAACTAACTACGAACTAACTAACTAACTAACTAACTAACTAACTAACTAACTAACTAACTAACTACTAACTAACTAACTAACTAACTAACTAACTAACTAACTAACTAACTAACTAACTAACTAACTAACTAACTAACTAACTAACTAACTAACTAACTAACTAACTAACTAACTAACTAACTACTAACTAACTAACTAACTAACTAACTAACTAACTAACTAACTAACTAACTAACTAACTAACTAACTAACTAACTAACTAACTAACTAACTAACTAACTAACTAACTAACTAACTAACTAACTAACCTACTAACTAACTAACTAACTAACGAACTAACTAACTAACTAACTACTAACTACTACTAACTAACTAACTAACTAACTAACTAACTAACTAACTAACTAACTACTACTAACTAACTAACTACTAACTAACTAACTAACTAACTAACTAACTAACTAACTAACTAACTACTAACTAACTAACTAACTAACTAACTAACTAACTAACTAACTAACTAACTAACTAACTAACTAACTAACTAACTAACTAACTAACTAACTAACTAACTAACTAACTAACTAACTAACTAACTAACTAACTAACTAACTAACTAACTAACTAACTAACTAACTAACTAACTAACTAACTAACTAACTAACTACTAACTAACTAACTAACTAACTAACTAACTAACTAACTAACTAACTAACTAACTAACTAACTACTAACTAACTAACTAACTAACTAACTAACTAACTAACTAACTAACTAACTAACTAACTAACTAACTAACTAACTAACTAACTAACTAACTACTAACTAACTAACTAACTAACTAACTAACTAACTAACTAACTAACTAACTAACTAACTACTAACTAACTAACTAACTAACTAACTAACTACTAACTAACTAACTAACTAACTAACTAACTAACTAACTAACTAACTAACTAACTAACTAACTAACTAACTACTAACTAACTAACTAACTAACTAACTAACTAACTAACTAACTACTAACTAACTAACTAACTACTAACTAACTAACTAACTACTAACTAACTAACTAACTAACTAACTAACTAACTAACTAACTAACTAACTAACTAACTACTAACTAACTAACGACTAACTAACTAACTAACTAACTACTAACTAACTAACTAACTAACTAACTAACTAACTAACTAACTAACTACTAACTAACTAACTAACTAACTAACTAACTAACTAACTAACTACTACTAACTAACTAACTAACTAACTAACTACTAACTAACTAACTAACTAACTACTAACTAACTAACTAACTAACTAACTAACTAACTAACTAACTAACTAACTAACTAACTAACTAACTAACTAACTAACTAACTAACTAACTAACTAACTAACTAACTAATAACTAACTAACTAACTAACTACTAACTAAAACTAACTAACTAACTAACTAACTAACTAACTAACTAACTAACTAACTAACTAACTAACTAACTAACTAACTAACTAACTAACTAACTAACTAACTACTAACTAACTAACTAACTAACTAACTACTAACTAACTAACTAACTAACTAACTAACTAACTAACTAACTAACTACTAACTAACTAACTAACTAACTAACTAACTAACTAACTAACTAACTAACTAACTAACTAACTACAACGTGTACCGAATGTAACTGATTCGTTTGAAGCAAGCATTGATCAAAAAACTCCCAGAATATGGGCTTGACATCATGACAACGCTGGGTCACATGGCGCAATGCCTCTTGAACACATTGTTGGGAAGTTTGCTTCTACCGTCCCGTCTGGTTTTGTCCCGTCCGGCTATTATTTGTTTCGTTTGATGCGGAACACCTTTCTGTGAAACTCTTAACTGCTTAATTCGTTCTTAATATCCACATATGACCAGTACATGTGTTGCCAGGGATAAATGGAATAAATGGGAAAAAGGTCAAGGCCCTCAATGACCAATATTTGGAATAAATTTATACTATAAAAAATAATCCATTTTGTTCCATTTCGAAATTTTTGAATTACTAAAACCAAAAGACAAACATCCTCTATTGGACAATCGTTTGCTATAAAGATTTATTTAAGAAATGCCATTAAGAAGATTTCTTTTTTATTCTTAAACTACAAAATTGGAGTTAGCTACTTTTGCTGCTATACCTTTCATATACATATTTACTGTTTGCCATAAATATGTTTGTATGTGTATAAAAGTTATTATGTTTTAAGCTTGTTAAGCGTTAAATTACAAAAAAAGGAACGTAAACTTAAATATTTTATGATTTACGCCTGAATTACCGGTAGTTGTACTCGGGGACGAGAGCACGCACATACATACAAACACACACCTATTTATTTATGTTTTAACAAAAGGACATAAAATATTTGCAAAGACACGCAATCATGTATGTGAAGAAAATATTTAGCGATTTATACGAGGAGAAGAATGAAAATTCATTTAGAAGAAGAAATGTTGGTTTTGAAAGTTATCGCTCTGAACGATTTCGAAAAAGTTCCAAGAAGTGCAAATCAATTTCGATTTAATTTGATTTAAATGCTCTTAACGCTCTTATAACTGTCTGAAGCCTCTATCTTTATAGGGTATCACATGGTAAGGCATTACCGACTACATGTAATTTTGGGATTGCCCGATATTTATTGCAAATGTAATTGTTCATTCCCCCATTTCCATATAAAAGCAGACATATGAAGAAGTGAGTGGCAGAGAGTGTGTTTATCGTAAATATTTTATTTCCTTAAAATTGTCACGAAATTGTTGAGCAAAGTTTTTGGTAAAAAAAAATTATCCTGAAAAATCTACAAAAAGGTGGCATGAGAGTTATTCTTATATGAAAAATTGAAGTGTCAAAATATTTTTGATTAAAGTTGTTGTTGTTCTTCTTAAGCAAAGAAATTTAAGAACATAACAGAAAAGTTGTTCATTTAAAGTCTTTGCCTTATCTTGTCATAAGTAAAATAACTATAGCAACTATGGCCACTTTGGAAGTGGCTTATGAACTAAGAATAGCAAAATAAAAAAGAACATTTTTAGTATTAAGAATTTTTGTTATGGTTTATTAAGAAAATAAAATAGATTTAAATTTAATATTTTTAATGGATTTTATAAAATGAAATTTATTTTGGGGGAGAAATTTAGCACAAAGTAGCTTGAAAAATAGACAACTGTTACCATGATAATAGCATTATTGTATTACATTTATGATTAATTTGAAATTACTTTAATGGATTTATTTGTTAGTTTTTTAAGACCCTATGTAGCAGAAGAAGAAGACAAATTATATAGCAATACATGAACAATTTTTCAAAAATATATATACATACAAAGTTTAACGTAAAAAGTCCATGAAATGATTTTTAGTCAAATGCTTTGAGTTTCTGCGGAAACGGAAAATGGTTTCTTTTTAACAATACACCAAATAAAGGTGTCACACAAACTTTCAGTGGCCTATTAAAGGCATCTGGTACCAAAAAATTTCTTTAATTAGTCCAGTAGCTATAATATTGGTTCAGTTCTAGCTCAATTCCAGTTCAGATCTAGTTCAGTTGAGTTCTGTTCTGTTCCAGTTCTGTTCTAGGTTCTGTTCTAGTTCCGTTCTAGTTCTGTTCTAGTTCTGTTCTAGTTCTGTTCTAGTTCCGTTCTAGTTTCTGTTCTAGTTCTGTTCTAGTTCTGTTCTAGTTCTGTTCTAGTTCGGATCTAGTTCTGTTCTAGGTTCTGTTCTAGTTCTGTTCTAGTTCTGTTCTAGTTCTGTCTAGTTTCTTTTCTAGTTCTGTTCTAGTTCTCTAGTTCGTCTAGTTCTGTTCTAGTCTGTTCTATTTCTGTCTAGTTCTGTTCTAGTTCTGTTCTAGTTCTGTTCTAGTTCTGTCTAGTTCTGTAGTGCTGTTAGTTCTGTTCTAGTTCTGTTCTAGTTCTGTTCTAGTTCTGTTCTAGTTCTGTTCTAGTTCTGTTCTAGTTCTGTTCTAGTTCTGTTCTAGTTCTGTTCTAGTTCTGTTCTAGTTCTGTTCTAGTTCTGTTCTAGTTCTGTGCTAGTTCTGTTCTAGTTCTGGTCTAGTTCTGTTCTAGTTCTGTTCTAGTTCTTTCTAGTTTCTGGTTCTAGTTTCTGTCTAGTTCTGTTCGAGTTCTGTTCTAGTTGCTGTTCTAGTTCTGTTCTAGTTCTGTTCTAGTTCTGTTCTAGGTTTTCTAGATCTATTCTAGTTCTAGTTCTGTTCTAGTTCTGTTCTAGTTCTGTCAGTTCTGTTCTAGTTCTAGTTCTAGTTCTGTTCTAGTTCTGTTCTAGTTCTGATTCGTAGTTCTGTTCTAGTTCTGTTCTAAGTTCGTTCTAGTTCTGTTCTAGTTCTGTTCTAGTTCTGTTCTAGTTCTGTTCTAGTTCTGTTCTAGTTCTGTTCTAGTTCTGTTCTAGTTCTGTTCTAGTTCTGTTCAATTAGTTCTGTTCTAGTTCTGTTCTAGTTCTGTTCTAGTTCATGTCTAGTTCTTTTCTAGTTCTGTTCGTAGTTCTGTTCTAGTTCTGTTCTAGTTCTGTCTAGTTCTGTTCTAGTTCTAGTTCTAGTTCGTTCTAGGTTCTGTTCTAGTTCTGTTCTAGTTCCTGTTAGTTCTGTTCTAGTTGTTCTAGTTCTTCTATGTTCTGTTCTAGTTCTGTTCTAGTTCTGTTCTAGTTCTGTTCTAGTTCTGTTCTAGTTCTGTTCTAGTTTCAGTTCTAGTTCTGTTCTAGTTCTGTTCTAGTTCTGTTCTAGTTCTGTTCTAGTTCTGTTCTAGTTCTGTTCTAGTTCTGTCTAGTTCTGTTCTAGTTCTGTTCTAGTTCTGTTCTAGTTCTGTTCTAGTTCTGTTCTAGTTCTGTTCTAGTTCTGTTCTAGTTCTGTTCTAGTTCTGTTCTAGTTCTGTTCTAGTTCTGTTCTAGTTCTGTTCTAGTTCTGTTCTAGTTCTGTTCTAGTTCTGTTCTAGTTCTGTTCTAGTTCTGTTCTAGTTCTGTTCTAGTTCTGTTCTAGTTCTGTTCTAGTTTGTTCTAGTTCTGTTCTAGTTCTGTTCTAGTTCTGTTTAGTTCTGTTCTAGTTCTGTTCTAGTTCTGTTCTAGTTCTGTTCTAGTTCTGTTCTAGTTCTGTTCTAGTTCTGTTCTAGTTCTGTTCTAGTTTGTTCTAGTTCTGTTCTAGTTCTGTTCTAGTTCTGTTCTGTTCTAGTTCAGTTCTAGTTCTGTTCTAGTTCTGTTCTAGTTCTTTCTGTTCTAGTTCTGTTCTAGTTCTGTTCTGTTCTAGTTCAGTTCTAGTTCTGTTCTAGTTCTGTTCTAGTTCTTCTGTTCTAGTTCTGTTCTGTTCTAGTTCTGTTCTAGTTCTGTTCTAGTTCTGTTCTAGTTCTGTTCTAGTTCTGTTCTAGTTCTGTTCTAGTTCTGTTCTAGTTCTGTTCTGTTCTAGTTCTGTTCTAGTTCTGTTTCTAGTTCTGTTCTAGTTCTGTTCTAGTTCTGTTCTAGTTCTGTTCTATTTCTGTTCTAGTTCTGTTCTAGTTCTGTTCTAGTTCTGTTCTAGTTCTGTTCTAGTTCTGTTCTTGTTCTGTTCTAGTTCTGTTCTTGTTCTGTTCTTGTTCTGTTCTAGTTCTGTTCTAGTTCTGTTCTAGTTCTGTTCTAGTTCTGTTCTAGTTCTGTTCTAGTTCTGTTCTAGTCTTGTTCTAGTTCTGTTCTAGTTCTGTTCTAGTTCTGTTCTAGCTCTGTTCTAGTTCTGTTCTAGTTCTGTTCTAGTTCTGTTCTAGTTCTGTTCTAGTTCTGTTCTAGTTCTGTTCTAGTTCTGTTCTAGTTCTGTTCTAGTTCTGTTCTAGTTCTGTTCTAGTTCTGTTCTAGTTCTGTTCTAGTTCTGTTCTAGTTCTGTTCTAGTTCTGTTCTAGTTCTGTTCTAGTTCTGTTCTAGTTCTGTTCTAGTTCTGTTCTAGTTCTGTTCTAGTTCTGTTCTAGTTCTGTTCTAGTTCTGTTCTAGTTCTGTTCTAGTTCTGTTCTAGTTCTGTTCTAGTTCTGTTCTAGTTCTGTTCTAGTTCTGTTCTAGTTCTGTTCTAGTTCTGTTCTAGTTCTGTTCTAGTTCCGTTCTAGTTCTGTTCTAGTTCTGTTCTAGTTCTGTTCTAGTTCTGTTCTTGTTCTGTTCTAGTTCTGTTCTAGTTCTGTTTTAGTTATAGTTGTGTTCAACTTCAATTCCAGTTAAATTTTGTCTTAGTTTAATATGTTAACTTACCATTTTACCCGTATTTATATCCGATATAACAATTGTTGAATCTTCACTGCCATTGATAACCACCGAATTATTAACGCCAGCAGCAACACTGGTCACAATTGAAGTATTTGAACTTTAAGAAACAGTAACGGAAATTGAAAGAGAATACAACTTGTTAAGTAGCTAAATTAAACTTTTCCATATAAGTATAGAGAACAACAAACAAATTAAACAGTTTAACAAAACTTGGAAAAGATTTCAAAAGTAGAACATGAAGAAAAAACTTAATAACGGAATCATAAATGTAAAACATAACAACTTACTTAATATGAGTCTTTAGCTCACGTGTTGTCACGTTCCAAACAATCACAGTACCATCTTCAGAGCCGGTCAACAGTATATCAGATTGTGGTGCCACCAAGAGGCACGTGACTGCGGCTGTATGACCTAAAAGGATAAAGAAACACACAAGGGATATGATAAGCAAGCAACAAGCAAATGTAAATAAAGATTAATGTGGAGATGTATATATACAGGCTCTTATACAATCCTTAGACTAACAACATTTGAAAAGCCCTGCAGTTCTAAAAATACCATTCACAATAACTTCCGCTAGACAGTAGTTAAGAAGGGAATAGCTGGTTTCCGAGAACCGTAGGATTAATATCTACATCTTAAAGCCGGAAGTAAATTGGAAAATGTGTGTGTGTGTCCGATTTTTCCATGTAACTTAATAACTATGAAAGATTTACATATGTATCTATGTATGTATTTTGTTTGTAAATGTTGGTGTTATTCTTGATTGAAACTGACAGTAATGAGCTGTGTGTGTCTATGTCCTTGATTGTATTATGCCTACAAATAATGATGTAAACGAATGATAGATGGATTAGTGAATGAATGTAATGGAGTTTGAGAAATGTTGTGGTCACTATGAAAATGTGCGTGACCAAAACATGAGGAATTTTACACATAGTTTTCTAATAAGCATAAATTACTAAATAATTTTCATATGTGGTTTAATGTATTAACAACGTAGATAAAACCACAAATACCGACTAAATACTTGCAATGGTATTGAATAATTTTTTGAATCAGAGAAATTATATGTTTTAATGTGGAATTTTATACGTAAATAATTATGCTTTACGCCACTATAATGGGAAGTTCATTATGTGTTCTAGATCAGTTCTAGTACAGTTTTTGTTCAGTTCTAGTTCTAGTTCAGTTCTTGTTCAGTTCTAGTTCAGTTCTAGTTCAGTTCTAGTTCAGTTCTAGTTCAGTTCTAGTTCAGTTCTAGTTCAGTTCTAGTTCAGTTCTAGTTCAGTTCTAGTTCAGTTCTAGTTCAGTTCTAGTTCAGTTCTAGTTCAGTTCTAGTTCAGTTCTAGTTCAGTTCTAGTTCAGTTCTAGTTCAGTTCTAGTTCAGTTCTAGTTCAGTTCTAGTTCAGTTCTAGTTCAGTTCTAGTTCAGTTCTAGTTCAGTTCTAGTTCAGTTCTAGTTCAGTTCTAGTTCAGTTCTAGTTCAGTTCTAGCTCAGTTCTAGTTCAGTTCTAGTTCAGTTCTAGTTCAGTTCTAGTTCAGTTCTAGTTCAGTTCTAGTTCAGTTCTAGTTCAGTTCTAGTTCAGTTCTAGTTCAGTTCTAGTTCAGTTCTAGTTCAGTTCTAGTTCAGTTCTAGTTCAGTTCTAGTTCAGTTCTAGTTCAGTTCTAGTTCAGTTCTAGTTCAGTTCTAGTTCAGTTCTAGTTCAGTTCTAGTTCAGTTCTTGTTCAGTTCTAGTTCAGTTCTAGTTCAGTTCTAGTTCAGTTCTAGTTCAGTTCTAGTTCAGTTCTAGTTCAGTTCTAGTTCAGTTCTAGTTCAGTTCTAGTTCAGTTCTAGTTCAGTTCTAGTTCAGTTTCTAGTTCAGTTCTAGTTCAGTTCTAGTTCAGTTCTAGTTCAGTTCTAGTTCAGTTCTAGTTCAGTTCTAGTTCAGTTCTAGTTCAGTTCTAGTTCAGTTCTAGTTCAGTTCTAGTTCAGTTCTAGTTCAGTTCTAGTTCAGTTCTAGTTCAGTTCTAGTTCAGTTCTAGTTCAGTTCTAGTTCAGTTCTAGTTCAGTTCTAGTTCAGTTCTAGTTCAGTTCTAGTTCAGTTCTAGTTCAGTTCTAGTTCAGTTCTAGTTCAGTTCTAGTTCAGTTCTAGTTCAGTTCTAGTTCAGTTCTAGTTCAGTTCTAGTTCAGTTCTAGTTCAGTTCTAGTTCAGTTCTAGTTCAGTTCTAGTTCAGTTCTAGTTCAGTTCTAGTTCAGTTCTAGTTCAGTTCTAGTTCAGTTCTAGTTCAGTTCTAGTTCAGTTCTAGTTCAGTTCTAGTTCAGTTCTAGTTCAGTTCTAGTTCAGTTCTAGTTCAGTTCTAGTTCAGTTCTAGTTCAGTTCTAGTTCAGTTCTAGTTCAGTTCTAGTTCAGTTCTAGTTCAGTTCTAGTTCAGTTCTAGTTCAGTTCTAGTTCAGTTCTAGTTCAGTTCTAGTTCAGTTCTAGTTCAGTTCTAGTTCAGTTCTAGTTCAGTTCTAGTTCAGTTCTAGTTCAGTTCTAGTTCAGTTCTAGTTCAGTTCTAGTTCAGTTCTAGTTCAGTTCTAGTTCAGTTCTAGTTCAGTTCTAGTTCAGTTCTAGTTCAGTTCTAGTTCAGTTCTAGTTCAGTTCTAGTTCAGTTCTAGTTCAGTTCTAGTTCAGTTCTAGTTCAGTTCTAGTTCAGTTCTAGTTCAGTTCTAGTTCAGTTCTAGTTTCAGTTTCTAGTTCAGTTCTAGTTCAGAGTTCTAGTTCAGTTCTAGTTCAGTTCTAGTTCAGTTCTAGTTCAGATCTAGTTCAGTTCTAGTTCAGTTCTAGTTCAGTTCTAGTTCAGTTCTAGTTCAGTTCTAGTTCAGTTCTAGTTCAGTTCTAGTTCAGTTCTAGTTCAGTTCTAGTTCAGTTCTAGTTCAGTTCTAGTTCAGTTCTAGTTCAGTTCTAGTTCAGTTCTAGTTCAGTTCTAGTTCAGTTCTAGTTCAGTTCTAGTTCAGTTCTAGTTCAGTTCTAGTTCAGTTCTAGTTCAGTTCTAGTTCAGTTCTAGTTCAGTTCTAGTTCAGTTCTAGTTCAGTTCTAGTTCAGTTCTAGTTCAGTTCTAGTTCAGTTCTAGTTCAGTTCTAGTTCAGTTCTAGTTCAGTTCTAGTTCAGTTCTAGTTCAGTTCTAGTTCAGTTCTAGTTCAGTTCTAGTTCAGTTCTAGTTCAGTTCTAGTTCAGTTCTGGTTCAGTTCTAGTTCAGTTCTAGTTCAGTTCTAGTTCAGTTCTAGTTCAGTTCTAGTTCAGTTCTAGTTCAGTTCTAGTTCAGTTCTAGTTCAGTTCTAGTTCAGTTCTAGTTCAGTTCTAGTTCAGTTCTAGTTCAGTTCTAGTTCAGTTCTAGTTCAGTTCTAGTTCAGTTCTAGTTCAGTTCTAGTTCAGTTCTAGTTCAGTTCTAGTTCAGTTCTAGTTCAGTTCTAGTTCAGTTCTAGTTCAGTTCTAGTTCAGTTCTAGTTCAGTTCTAGTTCAGTTCTAGTTCAGTTCTAGTTCAGTTCTAGTTCAGTTTTAGTTCAGTTCTAGTTCAGTTCTAGTTCAGTTCTAGTTCAGTTCTAGTTCAGTTCTAGTTCAGTTCTAGTTCAGTTCTAGTTCAGTTCTAGTTCAGTTCTAGTTCAGTTCTAGTTCAGTTCTAGTTCAGTTCTAGATCAGTTCTAGTTCAGTTCTAGTTCAGTTCTAGTTCAGTTCTAGTTCAGTTCTGGTTCAGTTCTAGTTCAGTTCTAGTTCAGTTCTAGTTCAGTTCTAGTTCAGTTCTAGTTCAGTTCTAGTTCAGTTCTAGTTCAGTTCTGGTTCAGTTCTAGTTCAGTTCTAGTTCAGTTCTAGTTCAGTTCTAGTTCAGTTCTAGTTCATTTCTAGTTCATTTCTAGTTCAGTTCTAGTTCTAGTTCAGTTCTAGTTCAGTTCTAGTTCAGTTCTAGTTCAGTTCTAGTTCAGTTCTAGTTCAGTTCTAGTTCTAGTTCAGTTCTAGTTCAGTTCTAGTTCTAGTTCAGTTCTAGTTCAGTTCTAGTTCAGTTCTAGTTCAGTTCTAGTTCAGTTCTAGTTCAGTTCTAGTTCAGTTCTAGTTCAGTTCTAGTTCAGTTCTAGTTCAGTTCTGGTTCAGTTCTAGTTCAGTTCTAGTTCAGTTCTAGTTCAGTTCTAGTTCAGTTCTAGTTCAGTTCTAGTTCAGTTCTAGTTCAGTTCTGGTTCAGTTCTAGTTCAGTTCTAGTTCAGTTCTAGTTCAGTTCTAGTTCAGTTCTAGTTCATTTCTAGTTCATTTCTAGTTCAGTTCTAGTTCTAGTTCAGTTCTAGTTCTTTAGTTCAGTTCTAGTTCAGTTCTAGTTCAGTTCTAGTTCAGTTCTAGTTCTAGTTCAGTTCTAGTTCAGTTCTAGTTCTAGTTCAGTTCTAGTTCAGTTCTAGTTCAGTTCTAGTTCAGTTCTAGTTCAGTTCTAGTTCAGTTCTAGTTCAGTTCTAGTTCAGTTCTAGTTCAGTTCTAGTTCAGTTCTAGTTCAGTTCTAGTTCAGTTCTAGTTCAGTTCTTAGTTCAGTTCTAGTTCAGTTCTAGTTCAGTTCTAGTTCAGTTCTATTTCAGTTCTAGTTCAGTTCTAGTTCAGTTCTTATTCAGTTCTAGTTCGGTTGTAGTGTTGTTGTAGTTGTCTTAGAAATTTTAAATTTTGAAACAATGGGCTAATTTTTTAATGTTTTCTCTATGCGAAACCTCATTTAATAAAATATGTATTTTCTCTATTATTGCAACATGCTGTGGTACAACATCCTGTTATATTATTATAAGTATGATGCTAGTATTAATACTTATAAGTTAAATGCTGATGGTAATGACGACTAATGATATACACCTACCTTTAAATATATGCTCCAGTGAATTGCTCATTATGTGCCACAGTTGTACATCACCAGATTTTGTGGCCAAAATTAAATGCTGTTTACTGGGCGCCACACAAACGTCACGTATTGGTCCCGTACCCGAGACAGTCATTGTGCGTATTTGCGATGGCAAAGGGGCTGGCAGCCAACCAGTTAAGGGCACCAACAATGGCACAGTGTAACCATCACACCAGGCGGTAGCTGAACGTACCGTCATACTCAATAATGAAGTGTCATTTTCATCGTGTTCACTAATCGGTCTTAACCAGGCTATAAGCTAAATAGAGTGGAATAGAAAATTGTAGAAAAAAAGTACATTGTTAGTTAAAATAAACTATAAGTAAGAAGATGAATGAGATAAAGTACGGATGTATGTATGTTTGTATGCATGTATGTAAAAGAAAACACGCACATGCCAGTAACAATTTACTTGAACATAAATTGCGTGCCGTGTGATGTTTCTTCTACTTCTTTGCTTCACTTACCTGTGCTCCCAGTTGCATGGGGTCACGTGTTAAGACATCACTTGATTTTCTTATCGTATAATAAATAAGTTCTATATCACGATCCAACAAATAACAACGTACATGTTCGATTAAACAACGTAAATAACTTATGGATACAGTTTGTACCTGTCAAGTGAAATGGGGGAGAAGAAACAAAAATAAAGAAAATTTGTTTTAATAAATTGTTTATTTTTGAATTTAAATAAATATACTTGTTATATATACTTTGTAATTTGGTATTCTAAGTATGTATGTGTGTGTTCAGTTATTTAAAAATCAATCAAGAGGAAACTGTTTAATTGTTGTTGAGTAACCACAGACAATGTTAAAATACTTTTTGCTAAATGAATTATTTAACATAAACAATATTTATTGTACAGTGGGTTAAAATGTAATGTATAGACTAAATATTTGCCCAACGATTTGTATTTTTACTACAATATCTATATGGAAAGACAGACATCTATAAAGCTATTCAGAAGGTGATGAAGCTGAATAATAATACCAATATCTTTAGTTATTACAAACATCAGAAAAGCATAATTTTCCTTTACATTAAATTTCAATTTCAGTTTTTGGTGACATTAAATTCAACGCCATATTTTAATGACCACGTAATGAAACATTTGTTAATTTTGCTTATCTATTGCTATTAAAAATTATCTGCTTATTTTATAATAACAATTTTTATTCGGTTTTTATTTCTTCGCATTTAAATATGTAATTCATTCATGTAATTCACTTGTTTCTACATTAATGTCATCGTTTTATTGTCACTCATTAAAGTTTTAATTAGAGCAACAAATTTTATTGTTCGCGCTTTAATATTCAAATAAAAAATCTTTTTGTAAATCTAAAAGTATTTTAAAATTTGTTTATAACCCATTGTTCCTCAAAGCATTTGGAATTTTATTGAAATCGAACAAACTGGAAGATGTAATTTTTTCATAATCATCCCTTATGACCTAAATTTTGACAAGTCTTTGTTATCAACCTATATGTAGTGTTCTTAAGAGAACTCTTTTTAACTACAACATTTCCTTTATTAAAAGTTATCAAGTTTACAATTTATGTTTTCCTATAGCAAAAGATACAGCAACAATTACTACTCTGCATATAGATAACACTTCCAACAACAACAACGAAATAAAACAGTTCATTCATAAAGTCATTTATATATTTTTTTCCTCATTGTTTGTTCATCATCTTTTGTCAACACTTTTCAACATTCAAACGTTCATATCGAAATAAAAACGTGTTGGCTGCATTTCTATCGCGTACTTTAACTGTGACAATATTTTCTTAACAAATTTGTTCGCACAGAAAAACCAGGGGGCAGAATGGATGGATCAGGCATGGAAAACTAGACTATAAACTAGACTATAGACTATAGATTAGACTATAGCCTAGACTAAAGACTAGACTATAGACTAGACTATAGACTAGACTATAGACTAGACTATAGACTAGACTATAGACTAGACTATAGACTAGACTATAGACTAGACTATAGACTAGACTATAGACTAGACTAGACTAGACTATAGACTAGACTATAGACTAGACTATAGACTAGACTATAGACTAGACTATAAACTAGACTATAGACTAGACTATAGACTAGACTATAAACTAGACTATAGACTAGACTATAGACTAGACTATAGACTAGACTATAGACTAGACTATAGACTAGACTATAGACTAGACTATAGACTAGACTATAGACTAGACTATAGACTAGACTATAGACTAGACTATAGACTAGACTATAGACTAGACTATAGACTAGACTATAGACTAGACTATATACTAGACTTTAGACTAGACTATAGACTAGACTATAGACTAGACTATAGACTAGACTATAGACTAGACTATAACTAGACTATAAACTAGACTATAGACTAGACTTTAGACTAGACTATAGACTAGACTATAGACTAGACTATAGACTAGACTATAGACTAGACTATAGACTAGACTATAGACTAGACTATAGACTAGACTATAGACTAGACTATAGACTAGACTATAGACTAGACTATAGACTAGACTATAGACTAGACTATAGACTAGACTATAGACTAGACTATAGACTAGACTATAGACTAGACTATAGACTAGACTATAGACTAGACTATAGAACTAGACTATAACTAGACTATAGACTAGACTATAGACTAGACTATAGACTAGACTATAGACTAGACTATAGACTAGACTATAGACTAGACTATAGACTAGACTATAGACTAGACTATAGACTAGACTATAGACTAGACTATAGACTAGCTATAGACTAGACTTAGACTAGACTTAGACTAGACTAGACTATAGACTAGACTATAGACTAGACTAGACTATAGACTAGACTATAGACTAGACTATAGACTATACTATAGACAGACTATAGACTAGACTATAGACTAGACTATAGACTAGACTATAGGACTAGACTATAGACTAGACTATAGACAGACTATAGACTAGACTATAGACTAGACTATAGACTAGACTAGACTAGACTAGACTATAGACTAGACTATAGACTAGACTATAGACTAACTATAGACTAGACTATAGACTAGACTATAGACTAGACTATAGACTAGACTATAGACTAGACTATATACTAGACTTTAGACTAGACTATAGACTAGACTATAGACTAGACTATAGACTAGACTATAGACTACTATAAACTAGACTATAGACTAGACTATAGACTAGACTTATAGACTAGACTATAGACTAGACTATAGACTAGACTATAGACTAGACTATAGACTAGACTATAGACTAGACTATAGACTAGACTATAGACTAGACTATAGACTAGACTATAGACTAGACTATAGACTAGACTATAGACTAGACTATAGACTAGACTATAGACTAGACTATAGACTAGACTATAGACTAGACTATAGACTAGACTATAGACTAGACTATAGACTAGACTATAGACTAGACTATAGACTAGACTATAGACTAGACTATAAGACTAGACTATAGACTAGACTATAGACTAGACTATAGACTAGACTATAGACTAGACTACTAGACTAGACTAGACTATAGACTAGACTATAGACTAGACTATAGACTAGACTATAGACTAGACTATAGACTATAGACTAGACTATAGACTAGACTATAGACTAGACTAGACTAGACTAGACTAGACTATAGACTAGACTATAGACTAGACTATAGACTAGACTATAGACTAGACTATAGACTAGACTATAGACTAGACTATAGACTAGACTATAGACTAGACTATAGACTAGACTATAGACTAGACTATAGACTAGACTATAGACTATACTATAGACTAGACTATAGACTAGACTATAGACTAGACTATAGACTAGACTATAGACTAGACTATAGACTAGACTATAGACTAGACTATAGACTAGACTATAGACTAGACTATAAACTAGACTATAGACTAGACTATAGACTAGACTATAGACTAGACTATAGACTAGACTATAGACTAGACTATAGACTAGACTATAGATAGACTATAGACTAGACAATAGACTAGACTAGAATATAGACTAGGCTATAGACTAGACTATAGACCAGACTATAGACTAGACTATAGACTAGACTATAGACCAGACTATAGACTAGACTATAGACTAGATTATAGACTAGACTATAGGCTAGACTATAGACTAGATTATAGACTAGACTATAGACTAGACTATAGACTAGACTATAGACTAGACTATAGACTAGACTATAGACTAGACTATAGACTAGACTATAGACTAGACTATAGACTAGACTATAGACTAGACTATAGACTAGACTATAGACTAGACTATAGACTAGACTATAGACTAGACTATAGACTAGACTATAGACTAGACTATAGACTAGACTATAGACTAGACTATAGACTAGACTATAGACTAGACTATAGACTAGACTATAGACTAGACTATAGACTAGACTATAGACTAGACTATAGACTAGGATATAGACTAGACTATAGACTAGACTATAGTCTCTAGTAGAAAGCCAGAGTCGGATAACCTAGAAGCCGGATGGGCTATAGTTAAGAAGAAAAAGAATACGAGATCCCGCAAGCCTCGGCCAGATACTATGATAATATCTGTCAAAAACGATATCTCTTACGCTGATATTTTAAAGAAAATTAGGGCAGACCCTGAACTAAAAGAACTAGGTGATGAGGTAAACAAAATTCGAAGAACCCAGAAAGGGGACCTTTTTTTAGAACTTAAGTCTGGAAGCGAAAACCTAGCAGAAAGATTTAATGAAAAAATTAAAACATCTTTGGATGGATCAGTGGATGTAAAAACACGAATAGATGAGATTGTTATTGAATGTAAAGATATGGATGATATCACTACAAAGTTAGAAATATGTCAATCCTTTTCCAAAGCGCTAGGTATACCAGATCTAAGAGAAAATATTGTTAAGTCCCTCCGAAAGACCTATGGAGGAACTCAATCAGCTAAAATTAGCCTCCCAACAGAAGCTGCAATGAAAGCACTCAAGCTAAAAAAGATCAAAATTGGTTGGTCTATGTGTCGCATAAGAGAAACCATTACACTCACTAAGTGTTTTAGGTGTCTGGAATTTGGCCATATTTCAAGATTCTGTAAATCTGACGTAGATAGATCGAATCGGTGTCTAAGGTGTGGACTTGATGGGCATTTAGTGAGGGATTGTCAGGCCGAGCCGAACTGCATGCTATGTAAATTTGGAGGGAATACGGATCTAAAACACAATGCTGGTAGCTATAGATGTCCTATATTTAGAAAGGCGTTAAGTTCCAGACACAAATGAAGTTTATTCAGCTTAATATAAACCATTGTAGTGCAGCGCAGGAGCTATTAAAACAGACCATCTGTGAACAACAAATTGACGTCGCCCTTGTTTGCGAGCAGTACAAAAACCTTGAGAGAAATGTTTGGGAAAGTGATTCAACAGGTAAAGCAGCAGTGTGGGCCTGCGGCAACAAAGCAATAGAGAAAGGTATGCACCATTTACAAGAAGGCTTCGTAAGAATTAAGATCGGTGGAATATTCGTATATAGCTGCTATATATCACCTAATATACCACAACATGAATTCGAGCAAATAATAGACAACCTAGTGAACGACGCAAATAGGCATAATCCAATTGTCATAGGAGGTGATTTTAATGCATGGGCAATAGATTGGGGTAGCCAAAGAACAAACAAAAGAGGCAAAATACTTCTGGACGCGTTTTCTAGACTTGACGTGATTCTAGCAAACAAAGGACAGGCACACACTTTTCGGAGAGCTGGTTATGGGTCAGTAGTCGACATAACCTTCGTGAGCTCTAGTTTATCAAAAGAAATGGATTGGTATGTTAGCGAACACTATACTCACAGTGACCATCAGGCTGTAATTTTCACAATTAATCCTAATACATCATTGAGTATAGTATCAGACAAATTTAAATTTCAAGGATGGGCGAATGATAAGATCGATGAAGAAGCCTTTACCGAAACCTTTTCATACCAGCAAATTGAAAATGGCCCGGTATCCGATATGGCAGAAAAAGTCTTAGCAGCACTAAAGATGGCTTGTGATGCGTCCATGCCAAGAAAAAGATCAAACCATAGAAGGAAAGAAAACTACTGGTGGAATGATAATATATCAGCCCTTAGAAGCGAATGCTTGAGAAGTAGAAGAAAATACCAAAGAAGCAGAGGCAGACCAGACTTCATAGCTAAAAGGGAAATATATCACGAAGCCAGGAAAGGCCTACAAGAAGCCATTAGACGTAGTAAATCCGAGTGCTTTAAAGAACTATGCAACGAAGCTGATGCAAATCCCTGGGGTAACGCATATCGAGTTGTAATGTCAAAGCTAAAGGGGAAGAGGTCAGCCCAAATAACATGCCCTAACCTTATTAGAGAAATAGTATCAGTTCTATTCCCGGAAGGAGAACCGTACTCAGAGCCGTATTCAATCGTGCAACAAGGCGAGATAGAAGTGACAGAGGAGGAAATAATAAACCTCTGTGCGAGGATTGGCGATAACAAAGCACCAGGCCTTGACTTCATTCCGAATAGGGCTTTAAAGATCGCTCTAAAATCAAGACCAGAGATTTTTACCAGGCTGTTCAGCAGAAGTCTCAGAGAGGGGAAATTCCCCGAGATCTGGAAGAAACAAAAACTAATTCTGATACCAAAACCAGGAAAAACATTAGGTGAACCACAATCATACCGACCAATCTGTCTACTTGACACCTTAGGCAAATGCTTGGAAAGAATTGTCTATACGAGACTGTTAAAGGCAGTAGAAGAAACCTGTGGGCTATCGGATAGGCAATATGGATTTAGAAAGGCTAGATCAACAATTGATGCAGTGAATTTCGTAACTGAAACAGCTAAGAATGCAATCAATGGAAAAGGCAAGAATAGATATTACTGTGCCATAATTACACTAGACGTTAAAAATGCTTTTAATTCTGCGGGATGGAAACACATTATTTCCTCGTTAAGATCTCTTAATGTCCCCGAATACCTTATTGCAATAATAAAGGATTACTTCTCAAACAGAACTCTGTGGTTCGAAACTGACAATGGTACGGAATCGTATAATATTACATCAGGTGTCCCACAAGGATCAGTCCTAGGACCACTCCTGTGGAATATTATGTACAATGGCATATTTGACTTAAGAATCCCAGAAGAAGCGACCGTTGTAGGATTCGCAGACGACGTCGCAATCCTTGTCAGAGCACGTCACCTGAAAGAAGTCCAGTTATATGCGAACGAATCAATTGCAATTATTAGAAATTGGATGAAAGATATGAATCTGAAACTTGCAGAGCATAAAACGGAGGCAGTGCTTATAAGCGGAAAGAGGAAGAGAGAGACTCTTTCATTTACTGTGGGGACAACTGAAATCAAATCGTCTGAATCTATTAAATACTTAGGTATAATGGTTGACGATCGCCTAAACTTTAAGAAACACATAGAATATACATGTGAGAAAGCAACAGCTGTATCAAATGCCTTAGCAAGAATGATGCCAAACATCGGTGGCCCACGACAGAGTAGAAGAATTTTAATTTCAAGGGTAACGAACTCAGTTATTCTTTATGGAGCACCAATTTGGGAATGCGCAATATCTGAAGCATCTAGAAAAAACATTTCTGCAATACATAGAAGAAGCTGCCTAAGAGTATGTAGTGGTTACAGAACAATTTCTGCAGAAGCAGCAAATGTAGTAGCGGGCATAATACCTGTGGACTTAGCAGCCAAAGAACTATCGGCTGTCTACGAAGAGAAATCTAGAAGCCCACATATCCCAAAGGTGGAAATAAGCCGGATAGAAAGGGAGAAAACTATGAGGGAATGGCAGAGGAGATGGGAAAGTACAAGTAAGGGCCGATGGACCTTTCAACTAATCCCAGACATCAATATATGGATAAATAGACGCCATGGTGAGCTGAACTACCATTTGACGCAATTCCTTACAGGACATGGTATCTATAGGAGCTATTTATACCGGTTTGGCCATGACAACTCACCAAGATGCCCGAAATGCCCAGATCTAGATGACACAGTAGAACATGTCGTTTTTAATTGCCCACAATTCTCTGGACTACGAAGCAGGTTGGAATCGTGCATTGGTGAACAAATAAAGACAGACAATATAATAGAAGCAATTCTAAAATCAGAACATAACTGGTCATTGGTGAACATGTACATAACTTCAATAAATATAGCTCTGCGAGATGCAGAGATTATTCGCAAGGCCCAGAACGTGGCCTAGGAGACGAACTCTGAGAGTTAAGGAAGTTCAGCGTCAAAGCTGACCACCCCGCGAAGTAGTACCTGGTGGCAGTTCCGCGGAGTGTGGTGTTGACGATGGAGGTGGTTTTAGTCGGTAGGAATCCGACATACCCTTTATGGGACCTATGTAAGGTTTCCTCCTCCACTATACAAAAAAAAAAAAAAAAAAAAAAAAAAAAAACAGACTAGACTAGACTAGACTAGACTATAGACTAGACTATAGACTAGACTATAGACTAGACTATAGACTAGACTATAGACTAGACTATAGACTAGACTATAGACTAGACTATAGACTAGACTATAGACTAGACTATAGACTAGACTATAGACTAGACTATAGACTAGACTATAGACTAGACTATAGACTAGACTATAGACTAGACTATAGACTAGACTATAGACTAGACTATAGACTAGACTATAGACTAGACTATAGACTAGACTATAGACTAGACTATAGACTAGACTATAGACTAGACTATAGACTAGACTATAGACTAGACTATAGACTAGACTATAGACGACTATAGACTAGACTAGACTATAGACTAGACTATAGACTAGACTATAGACTAGACTATAGACTAGACTATAGACTAGACTATAGACTAGACTATAGACTAGACTATATAGACTATAGACTAGACTAGACTAGACTATAGACTAGACTATAGACTAGACTATAGACTAGACTATAGACTAGACTATAGACTAGACTATAGACTAGACTATAGACTAGTATAGACTAGACTATAGAAGACTATAGACTATAATAGGACTAGACTCTAGACTAGACTATAGGCTAGACTATAGACTAGACTATATACTAGACTATAGACTAGACTATAGACTAGACTATAGACTAGACTATAGACCTAGACTATAGACTAGACTATAGACTAGACTATAGACTAGACTATAGACTAGACTATAGACTAGACTATAGACTAGACTATAGACTAGACTATAGACTAGACTATAGATTAGAATATAGACTAGACTATAGACTAGACTATAGGACTAGACTATAGACTAGACTATAGACTATACTATAGACTAGACTATAGACTAGACATAGACTATACTATAGACTAGACTATAGACTAGACTATAGACTAGACTATAGACTATACTATAGACTAGACTATAGACTAGACTATAGACTATCTATGGACTAGACTATAGATGTAGTGGTAGTAGTTGTGGATGTCCTTGCCGTTTTATTTGTGTGTTTGTTTGTATACACATACAATTGTTTTTGAAGAAATATAAAATGACAAAGTTTATTGTATGCGCTTTAATTAAGAAAAACAAATGCTGGCGACAATGACTCCGATAGAAGGGTAGAAAGATAGACAGACAGACAGACAATGGTCGAAAATGATGATGATGATGAGGGCGTTGATGTCATTACCAACTGTAGAATAAGGTGAAATATTTACTTTATGTGTATGTGAGTATATTGTTTGCAGTTTCATTTGTATTTATTTAAATCAACAAATTGATTAAATAAATATATAAGTAATTGGTTTAATTGTAAACTGTATGAATAAACAGAGAAGTAATTTAATGTAGTTGTTCTTCTTCCTTTTTATAATATTGTAGTGTACATACGTATGTATTACCGTTAACAATTTGATATAAAAAAATTAATTAATTTTATGCAATTGAATGAAAAGCTAGCAGATTGCCAATAATGGTTTTTTACATTAAGTGGTACGTACACATTTTACATATGAGCAGGTACATATTTTTATGAAACTATGGCGTATGAGTGATATTTTCACAAATTAATGTTAATAATTAATCATACTCTTATTTCATTGTTGCACTTGTCAAACAATTTTTAAGAAATGTATGCATAAAATTTTCAGGATATATGTATGTATAACTGCTTGTCCACTAGGTAACCTCTAATTGTTTATTTACATGCTTTCTCTATATTTAATTTAACTTTCTTACATATTTTTAATTCATATATTTCTTTTAACAATTATTTTAATATGAAAGAATATAAAAATAACGAAACATTTGCAAAATCTATATAATACCAACAACCTATTTTTAGTTTGGTGTCCTTGACAATTAACAATTTATCTTGTGTTTGCTTGAAAAAATGTGGGCAAATGTGGCACAATAAAAAGCAACTAAATGTTGTAAAAAGAAAGCAACCTAAGTACTAGTCTTATATACTTTTTATTTGTTCTCTGTACAGAATGAAAATTAATATAGAAAAAATGGTATAAATAGGATAGCAGGTTAGACTGCCTTCTAATTGGGTGGGATGGAAAATGGGAAATTTTTTAAGTAAATAATTTTACTCCTTGAATCTTGTTCGCCAATGAGTAGTTAGAAAAATTAAAATTTTTAGGAATTCTGCCGAGTGGGCCTCCTTACTTCTATACAAAGGTATAAGAATGTAATATTGTCAAAATTATAAGAGTCATTCCATTCCATTCCATTCCATAACATTACTACTAACTACTAACAACTACTACTAACTAACTAACTAACTAACTAACTAACTAACTAACTAACTAACTACTGAACTAACTAACTACTAACTAACTACTAACTAACTAACTAACTAACTAACTAACTAACTAACTAACTAACTAACTAACTAACTAACTAACTAACTAACCTAACTAACTACTACTAACGTAACTAATAACTAACTAACTAACTAACTACTAACTAACTAATACTAACTAACTAACTAACTAACTAACTAACTAACTAACTAACAACTAACTAACTACTAACTAACTAACTAACTAACTAACTAACTAACTAACTAACTAACTAACTAACTAACTAACTAACTAACTAACTAACTACTAACTAACTAACTAACTAAGTAACTAACTAACTAACACTAACTAACTAACTAACTAACTAACTAACTAAAACTAACTAACTAACTAACTAACTAACTAAACTAACTAACTAACTACTAACTAACTAACTACTAACTAACTAACTAACTAACTACTAACTACTAACTAACTAACTAACTAACTAACTAACTAACTAACTAACTAACTAACTACCTAACTAACTAACTAACTAACTACTAACTAACTAACTAACTACTAACTAACTACTAACTAACTAACTAACTAACTAACTAACTAACTAACTAACTAACTAACTAACTAACTAACTACCTAACTACTAACTAACTAACTAACTAACTACTAACTAACTACTAACTAACTAACTAACTAACTAACTAACTAACTAACTAACTAACTAACTAACTAACTAACTAACTAACTAACTAACTAACTAACTAACTAACTAACTAACTAACTAACTAACTAACTAACTAACTAACTAACTAACTAACTAACTAACTAACTAACTAACTAACTAACTAACTAACTACTAACTAACTAACTAACTAACTAACTAACTAACTAACTAACTAACTACTAACTAACTAACGAACTAACGAACTAACGAACTAACTAACTAACACACTAACTATTTACACAGTTTCCGTATGTGTCTTCATCTGTATGTTTGTTGACGGAGAGACAGACGGAAATCAGTTTTTAGAAGACTCATCTAGGGTCAAGATCCAAATCTTCAATAATTCTATCAGACTTGCTTTCGAGAAGTTTCCTATTGAAAATGAGCAAAATTGGTTCATAAGTAACTGAGATATGAGCAAAAATCTGAGACTACCTCTAAAAGTTTCCTTAACAAATTATAAATAAAAGCATACAAACAGCAACAATGAGATAAAGCAGTTATATTTAGGTAATACATTTAATATATGTTTGAGGGTGGTAAAAAAGTTCAATTTGTTTGTGGAAAGGTAATACAGTTATATATCTTGAAACCAAATAAAAGGGTACTTTTTGGTACTATTGAACCTAGAAACATGAAATTAAGCATGTAAAGCCCGGAGTAAGCAAGAACCTATAAAAGGGGACATTTGGGTACATATTCGTACTTCAGAAGAAACTTTTTGAATTTTCTTTAATATTTAATATAGTAACATGAAATTAAATATGTTGGGCTAGGGGTAAATGATAACCTTTAATGAGGATTTTTTGGTTCTTTTTCGTTATACAAAAAGTACTTTTGAATTTTTTGTTCTATTAAACCTAGAAGCATGAATTAAGCATGTAGGGCCAGGAGTAAGTGAGAACATGTGAAAGGGGACTTTTCGGTACTTTTTCCTTCTTCAAAAATATATATTTTTAATTTAAATATGGAATGGAACACATATTCTTACATGTTTATAAATATTTACATGAAGAATTTGCAAACTTGTATAATATGTTATTTTGCATATTTTACGGGGTTTCAAGGGTTTCCCTTACTACGAACGTCTATTAATTTTTTATTTTTAGATGACGGTGTCATATCTGAATGGAGGTATAGAACTTAAAGGCATCAAGTCCATAGGCTGGTTCTTAGTGGTATTAGAAGCTAACTAGTTTTTATGCTTTAATTATCAGTTACTTGACGTTGCCTTTAAAAAGAAATGTAGAACTTTTCTCTCCATGAAAACCCCTAAACAACATCCTCCAAGTATTCAAATGCACTTTTACTCTGACGATTATATTTTTTTATTCATACTTAGTACATACATATGTATGTAAATATATATGTTGATATGTGGGTGTAAAAGTACAAAATAAAATTTATTGCTGCTGTTGAGGCATTATTAAAAAACATGTAAAAAATTTTATGATTTTTGTAATTTAGTTTGTTTGCATTAATAAACCAAATTGCAATTAAGTGTATGTGAAGATTTATGGAGAAAAACAAAAAAGTTTATTTATGTGCAAAATACTGACATTTTGTATTTTAAAGAAATTTGCTAAGGAAAAGTTGAGCTTTTCGACAAGAAAAAGTTGTTCTATTTATCTTATTTAAATTAGAAAAGAAAAAGTAAAATAAATAAGTATTATAGAAAGGAAATAGAAAAGAAACTTAAGGAAGTTGCTTTTTATATAAAACAAAACTTTACTTAGACTATTAGAAGTAAACAGATTTTGTGGTGAATATAACAAAATCCAAAATAGAATTCGAGTCCTAATTAAATGTAAATCTATAATAGAGAATCTTTTAGTATTTCTTCATTCCTAGAAATTTAAAATTTTCCTTAATATTAAAGCTAAAAACTAAAATTCTAACATTCAGTATTTGGTACTTTTTTGTGTTCTTTTCTTGAGTTTCTGTATTTAATTTTTAAAATGTCTATTTTTTACACATATGAGACATTGCATAAACTTAAACAATCTGTTATTTTAGATTAAAAACTTTTAACAAATTTTTAACACACAATGTGTCAACTCAAAGGAGACACCAAATGTGCATTGAATCTTTCACTTCTACAGTTTCCTGTTCTCATTATGTCTACTGTGTCTTAAATAATTGCAAGCAATTTGTATGATTTTCCTTTTCTTTTGTTATTACTACAAATTAATTCCAGGGCTGTGATTGTACTCAAGACAATAGAAAGTTTAGACAATATAAACATCGTGATATAGGGAGTCTATACTCGAGAATGAAGAGAGCCTATGGTTGACTATTATGGAGATTCTATACTGGAATTAAGACAGAGAGAGTCTATAGTCGAAACTATAGAGAGTCAATAGTAGAGACTGTAGGGAATCTTTAGTCGAAACTAAAAAGTGTATTTAGTCGAAAGTATAGAGAGTCTATAGTCGAGATTATAAAGAGTGTAAAGTGGAGTCTATAGAGTGTGAATAATCGAGACTATAAAGAGTCTATAGTCGAGCCTAAAGACAGTCTATAGCCGAGATTATTGATAATCTCTAGTCGACACGATAGATATCCTATTATCGAGACTATAGAGAGTCTATAATCGAAACTATAGAGAGTCTATAGCCGAGACTTTAGAGAGTCTATAGTCCAGACTATATAGAGTCTGTAGTCGAGACTATACAGAGTCTATACTCGAGATTATAGAGAGTCTATAGTCAAGACTATAGAGAGTCTATACTCGAGACTATAGAACGTCTATAGACGAGACTATGGAAAGTCCATAGTCGAGACTATAGAGGGTCTATAGTCGAGACTATAGAGAGCCTATAGTCGAGACTATAGAGAGTCTATAGTTGAGACTATACAGAGTATATAGTGGAGAATATACAGAGTCTGTAGTCGAGACTAAACAGAGTCTATACTCAAGATTATAGAGAGCCTATAGTCAAGACTATAGGGAGACTATAGTCGACACTATAGAGAGTCTATAGACGAGACTATGGAAAGTCCATAGTCGTGACTATAGAGAGTCTATAGTCGAGACTATAGAGAGCCTATAGTCGAGACTATAGAGAGTCTATAGATCAGACTATACAGAGTCTGTAGTCGAGACTATACAGATTCTATACTCGAGAATATGGAGAATCTATAGTCAAGACTATAGAGAGTCTATAGTCGAGACTATAGAGAGTCTATAGACGAGACTATAGAGAGTCTATAGACGAGACTATAGAAAGTCTATAGTAGAGATTAAAGAAGTCTATAGTAGAGACTATAGAAGTCTATAGTTAAAACTTTAGATATCCTATAGTCGATGGTATTGATTGAGAGTCTATAGTCGAGACTATAGAGAGTCTATAGTCGATAGTATAGAGAGTCTTTTAGACTATAGATAGTCTGTAGTCTAGAGAGTATATAGGCGAAACTATAGAGAGTCGATAGTAGATACCATGTAGAGTCCTTAGTCAAAACTTTTGAGACTCAATAGTCGAGACTATAAAGAGTCTATAGTGTAAACTATAGATATTCAATGGTCTAGACAATATATAGTCTATAGCTGTGACTGCAGAGAGTCTATAATCGAGACTATAGAGTCTATAGTCGGGATGATATATAATTTATAACCGGGACTATAAATAGTATGTAGAGGGTACACAGTCGACACTATATAAAGGCCACAGTCGAGACTATCGAGAAATTTATAATCAGAACTGTCGACAGTCTCTAGTTGAAACAGTACAAAGTCTTTTATCAAGACTATGGCAAGTCCGTTTTCGAGATTATGTATTCAGGTCTACACATAGACCATAAAGAGTCTTACCAGTCTATTGTCAAAACTTTGGAAAGTCAATATTCGAAATATAGAAAGGCTGCAGTCAAGACTACGAACTCTTGTAATAGAAACTATAGTCGAAAATATTGGGAGTCAATAGTCATGATTTTAAATATGATAAGTAATCAATGGAGATAAGTAATCAATTATTTTAAAAGTCTCTATTATTTAAAAACGAATTTTGCAACTACAAACATTAATTTGCAAGAGCATCCCAACCCTGTTGCTGCTCATTGTTCTTAAACAGAACCAAAAGAAAGAATAACTTAAAAAATCATTATTTTCTACTTCATTGTAGTGATTGCTATTGGGCTCTACGAGTTGAAAGTATTTACAAAAATAATTAGATATTAAACAAGACGACAGATTTTGTTGTGCAACAAAAGCAGGAAATTAAATGAAAAAAAAAAAAAAATAACCGGAAAATATTATAATAGTTTCTTGTTGTTTTTGGAGTACTAAGATCAAAATGAAAACAATAGAAAATATCATTAAAAGATTACAGTTGGAAAATAAATTGAAATAACTTCTTGTTTATATAACTATTTGAAGTTATAATTGTAAAGTATTAAAACAGAAAATAAACAAAGTGAAGACATTTAAACTCAAAACTACTAGTTTGGGGTATTTAACTAGGTTAAATTCTAATGCATTTTTTCTTTGATCCCATAATCACTAAAGGTATAATTTCGATTGAAATTCGGTAATATAAATACAATGTCAATGATTTTAACCTTTAACCTTTTGTTTTATTTCAAATACTCACCGCTGCCAATAGAAAATCAAAATTACACACGGCAATTTGTTTAAATTTGTCCATATCATCGGAACGCATCAAATGATGCCAACTCTCCTCCACATGACGCATACTGTATGAAACATCTGCGGCCATGGGATTATAAAATGTTGAAGTATCATCATTCGGATGGCCCGATGGCTTACGTCCCCCCGAGAAAGTATCTTTATCCTTCATAGTCGTTTGACTGGCCAACGATTGCTTATCATCACTAATCTCTCGTTCGGTGCTTTCATCCTCTTCCTCTTCACACTCCTGCTCTTCGGGATCGGCGGGGAAAAATATATTTGCAATAGCTATATGCATGGAACGTATACTGTTCGTGTCCATATAGCGGTTACGTGACAATTGTTTGCAGTAGGGATAACGCCATTGGATAAGGACTTTGCCGGACATGATTTTGTCACGCAGTAGGAAACCTGAAAGAAGATATTAAAAGTATTTTATTGATTAAGGAGGAAGATTTTGAAGATATTTCCTTAAAAAAAAAACATTCTGTAGTCGAGACAATAAGGTGTCCAAAGCCGAGACAGTATAGCTATAACAAAGACTCTGGGGAGTCAATAGTCAATAATCTAGGTAGTCAATAGTCGAGGCTATAGATATTATATAGAAAAGACTACAGATAGTACATAGTGGTGTTTATTCGACTTTAGAAATCCCACAGTATAGAGAGTATAAAATCACGACTATAGAGAGAGTTTAGTCGAGACTATAAAGAGTTTTTAGTCGAGAATATAGAGAGACTATAGCCAAGACTATAGCCAAGACTATCGAGGGTCTTTAGTCGACACTATAGAGAGTTTATGGTCGAGACTATAGAGCGTCTATAGTCGAGAATATGGAGAGTCTCTAGTCGAGACTATAGAGAGTTTATAGTCGAGACTATAGAGAGTCTATAGTCGAGATTATATAGAGTCTATAGTCGAGAATATAGAGTGTCTATAGTCGTGACTGTAGAGAGTCTTTAGTTGAGACTATAGAGAGTCTATAGTCGAAACTACAGGGAGTCTATAATATATATAATTTCGACTTTAGAAATCCTACTGTCGAGGCTTTAGAGAGTTTATAGTCGAGACTATAGAACGTTTATAGCCGGGAATATGGAGAGTCTATAGTCGAGACTACAGAGAGTCTATAGTCGAGACTATATAGAGTCTATAGTCGAGACTATAGAGACTCTATAGTCGGGATTATAGACAGTCTATAGTGGGGACTAAAGAGAGTCTATAGTCGAGATTGTAGAGAGTCTATAGTCGATACTATAGAGAGTCTATAGTCGGGACTATAGAGAAACTATGGTCGAGACTGTAGAGAGTCTATAGTCGATACTATAGAGAGTCTATAGTCGAGACTATATACAGTCTATAGTCGAGACTATATACAGTCTATAGTCGAGACTCTAGAGAGTCTACAGTCGGGTCTATAGAGAGTCTATAGTCGAGACTGTAGAGAGTATATAGTCGATACTATAGAGGGTCTATAGTCGAGAATGTGGAGAGTCTATAGTCGATACTATAGAGGGCCTATAGTCGAGAATATGGAGAGTCTCTAGTCGAGACTATATAGAGTCTATTGGCGAGACTATATAGAGTCTATAGTCAAGATTATAGAGAGTCTGTAGTCAAGACTATAGAGAGTCTATAGTCGATACTATGGAGAGTCTATGGTCGAGACTATAGAAAGTCTATAGTCTTGACTATAGAGAGTCTATAGTACTGACTATAGAGAGTCTATAGTACTGACTATAGAGAGTCTATTGTCCTGACTATAGAGAGTGTATAGTCAAGGCTATAGAGAGTCTTAGGAGACAGTATACAGAGAGTTCATAATTTCGACTTTAGAAGTCCTACTGTCGAGGCTATAGAGAGTCTATAGTCGAGACTATAAAGAGTCTATATTCGAGACTACGGACAGTCTATAAAGAGTCCATAGTTTCGACTTTAGAAATCCTACAGTCGAGGCTATAGAAAGTCTATAGTCGAGACTATGGACAATATACAGAGAGTTCATAGTTTCGACTCTAGAAATCCTACAGTCGAGGCTATAGTCGAGATTATAGACAATCTATAGACTGTCCATAGTTTCGACTTTAGCAATCCTACAGTCGAGGCTATAGAGAGTCTATAATCGAGACTATAGAGAGTCTATAGTCGAGACTAAAGAGTATCTATAGTCGAGACCATAGAGAGTATTTAGTCGATACTATAGCGAGTCTGTGGTAATTCAGAGAGTCTATAGTCAAAAGTACAGGGAGCCTATAATCGAATCTACAGAGGGTCTGTAGTCGAGAGTAAAAAAAGTCTATGTTTAAACCAATACTCACTCATTTCATTGTGTATTTTTTTGAATGAAGAAAAACAAAAGTTTCCCCGCTCCGATGTAATGCAGGCCTCTGGATCATCGATGGGCATTAACAATTCCAACAGTTCCGTTTCGGACAAACCAAATTCCGATAAAGTTAAATAGGCTGCCAAACGGCCAAAACCTTTTCTACCATATTTTAATTCTAAATTATCAAATTGCTTTTCTAAAAATTCTATAAAAGTTAAATTATTGTCGCGCGACAATTGCTTTCTCAATACGGTATGATTTTGCTCATGGGCCAAATCGAATAGATATTCTGTGGACTTAAAACGATCCTTTTGCATTTGGGTAAACTTTAACTGTTCCACCGGTGTAGTGGTAGAACATATCAATTGCACATTCCAGGGTAAAGAGGTGGGTAACCAGGAGAGTGCAGCCACAATATCACAATCCAAAGGATTTAATAAATGCAAATCATCGATGAACAAGAAGAGAACATCAAAATTCATATCCTCTATGCGACGCAGCAAATTCTGGAACCAATTGTTTATGTACAGGGGATCAAAGGAGGCATCCTTGGGCAGATAACCCTCGGGTATATTAAAGATAATGGAAATTTGCTGACACAATACTCTTAACATTTCCAAATTATAGGCCGAACGTGGTGAGGCCGCTGCAAAACGTACTATACGATGTACTCGTGTTTGGGGCTGAAACCAATTCTTAACATCATGATATAGTTCTGTCATTAATGTACTCTTGCCACTGCCATGTGTACCGCATATAAAGTAGGGTGCATGTCGGCTGCCATTACGGAAGTTTGCCATTAAATTTAGTTTTAAACGTTCCACTACGGGTGATTTAATTAAGGCTTTTGCATCTTGATGTTCCTTTAAAATGCGTAAATGTGTTGAATGTTCATGAAATATTTCCTGCAAGTAAATGGAAAGAAATGTCGGGGGGGTGGGTGAGAAATGTTTAAATATATAAAAGCTTGCTTAAAAGGGAAACGGTGTTTGAA